>NC_090764.1:20705858-20745858 GCF_036898095.1 Palaemon carinicauda
CCTGCTTAGTATTACGAACAGGATAGAATTGTCCAGGGAGATCTGAATCTAAAGGATGGTCAGAGTTATGAAAAATCTTATGCAACATGCATAATGAACTAATTGAACGACTAATTATTATAATTCACTATAATTTATTAGCCAAATAAAAATTAAATACGTTTAGCGCTAAAATGAATCTGATACACCAAAGTCTAATTATTTTTACACACGACCATAATTTATCCTTTACAAAAGACTGAATCAAAATATAAGTAACATGTATACTCGGGCACAGTATTCTATTTTATTTCTCTTCCTCTTGTTTTGTTAAAGTTTTTATAGTTTATATAGGAGATATTTATTTTAATGTTATCTTATTTTTTCTTTTTCCTTTCCTCACTGAGATATTTTCCCTGTTGGGGCCCTTGGGCTTATAGCATCCTGCTTTTTCAACTAGGGTTGTAGCTTAGCAAGTAATAATAATAATAATAATAATAATAATAATAATAATAATAAAAATAATAATAAGTTTAGCAATAAAATTAATGTGATTTACCCAAGTGTAATTGTTTTTTTCATTGATATAATTTAGTCTTTAAAATAGACTGAATCAAAATATGAGTAACACATGACCTTTGTATCTATTTTTGCCTAACGAGGGAGGCTCTTTCCACTCAGTTTACTAAACTAACGTTTTATAACAAACATTTGTCCAATTAGAAACATTAACCGGAATAGCCACCTATTCCAAATTCATTATTCAAGGACATTATTATTTTATCAATTCCTTTCATGTAAATATTAGTGTATTTCTGTAATATTTATCAACTCCTTATGAAGATAATATTCGTCACTTGATTATCACAAATTTCCATAACGTCACCGCAAGAAATGTAGACTTTGACTCGTAATAAGCCATTTCTATGTTTATGGTAATGCCGTCCATTATCTTACAGATATTAAATGACATTATGTTGTCCACTAATTAACAGTGTTAATTAGATAACGCTAACATGGTGTATGCTATTAATTAGGGACGGTAATTAATGAACTTCAAATGAATTATGTTTCTGAATAATTTCTCGATGTTAGAATTTTTTATTTTCTATTTTTAAAGGAATTATTTCCAACGCACCATCCACCCAACCACGACTATTAGGAAGTGCAAAATTCATGATAATATTAATATTTCGAATATTATTCTCATCAGATTTTTTTTTTAAGAATGCATTATGGAGTGTTAAGGAAAGCTCTGTGGTGGGCGATGTGCTAACGTCCCTGACTGGTGAGCCATCACCATCCTTGTGAGCTAAGGATGGTGGGTTTGGGAGAGCCTATAGGTCTACCTGCTGAGTCATCAGCAGCCATTGCCTGGCCCTCCTTGGTCCTAGCTTGGGTGGAGAGGGGGCTTGTATAAATGGTCAGTCTGTAGGCCCTAGTCTAGGGCAGTGTCCTGCTTGATAGGGCAATATAACTTTCCCCTGACTCTGCCATTCATGAACAGCCTTTTAAACCTTTAAACTAACTTGTCTGCATCTTATTAAAAATCCTCAGGATCTCACTGCAAAGGAGCAGTCATTACTACCTTATTTTTTACTTAAATGAAAATATTCATCCGTAGCATACATTTTATATATGAATGTATGAAACATATAATCATCATCATCACCATCACCATATTTACTATTAATATTAATGTCATTATATTATTGTTGATACTGCTATTGCTATACTCGGTACAGTACAATTAAGAAGACCTCATTATATCACTTAGTTTAGCAAAGCATCCTCTGCCTCTGATAATAATGAGAGCAGTGGGCCTTGCCTTTGTGATTACCCCGGAATACCTAAACAGCACACACCTCCTTTAATAAACAAGCATATACATCGTACGCCTCAAACGATAACAATCTAGCAATATGGGATGTTAAAACCACTGCACATACACTTGCGTGCATGTACATATGCACATACAGCGAGAAATTCCAAATGATCTTTTTGCGAAGTTGAATGCTGGAGTACCTTCTGGAAACGAGATTTCATATTTAATAGTTCTAAATTACCTGGCTTTATACTTTCGTTTCCTTTCGTGTTTCAGCTTGGATATAATTGAGTATAGAGAGAGAGAGAGAGAGAGAGAGAGAGAGAGAGAGAGAGAGAGAGAGAGAGAGAGTTCCGTTTCCACATGTAAACAGTAAAAGACGAGAAAGATAAAATCGGAGAGAGAGAGAGAGAGAGAGAGAGAGAGAGAGAGAGAGAGAGAGGGAGAGAGAGAGAGAGAGAGAGAGTTCCATTTCTACATGTAAACAGTAAAAGAGAGGAATAAGATGAAATCTAAGAAAGAAATGTAGCCATGAATACGTAAACAGAGAGAGAGAGAGAGAGAGAGAGAAGAGAGAGAGAGAGAGAGAGAGAGAGAGAGAGAGAGAGAGTTGCATATCTTTTTTTTCACAGGATGCAGCGTCTCCTGGACAGGAAAAACTCTTTAACTGGTGTCCTAATGGAGGCATGAAGAAAACATTAACGGGAAAGTGGGAGGGATGTATTCCTAATGAAGGATTTAATACCCGCTGCAATGTTCATCACTGAATCCAATGCCTTAATGGACAGAACAGGTAATCTCTCTCTCTCTCTCTCTCTCTCTCTCTCTCTCTCTCTCTCTCTCTCTCTCTCTCGGTATTTAAACCTGGAAACTGCCTTTCAAAACGATTGCACAAACCACTGAATCTAAATTATGTCTTTGTTAATTTAGTTTTTTGATTTATAGCAACATGTTACATATAAACTTTGATAGTTTCAGATGCATATTGAAGGTTTCCTTCATAATATTGACTCAAAAATATATATATAGATATATATATATATAAAATTATTTGCCTCGAAGCCCAGAGAATAATAAGGATAGGCTTTATCTCTACAAAGTTCTCTAACCTTACGTTCAAAATGATTATGACATGGACCTTCCACATAAAATTTTATCTTTATATTTCAAAAATAAAAATATGATTAATTTACTGCTATTAAACAAAATCACAAAAAATACGATGGTGTATACTATAATTTTAAATTCTTTTGATATTTCTTTTTCAAATATCACCAATATTAGGGAGTTTTAATATCCAAAATAATATTTCATCAAACACTTGATAACGTCTTTCCCTTCCCTCACTAACTTACTCCATCTCATTGAATATTTCCTATTTAGAGAACGAAAAAATATATTCGAAAGTTTTTGAGCCAAACTGTCTCATTTAAAATGGGTTTCCGAAATTAAAGTGACTTATATGAGGCGAAATAAATACCCGTATTGTTCATTTACAAGTGAATATGTTATGAAAGATTTTAGGTTTTTAGTCACACTTGTTTGTCTAAACATTCTTTTCTAGTTCACCAATCAAATATCCAATAGCAATAAGTAGCTTTAATATTTTAATTTTACACCAAAATAATCTATATATACTTGCAAAGTCTATAATCACACTTGTTTATCAAAACAATCTCTCAAAGTTCACCAATGAAATGCTTAATAACTATACGTAAATTTATATTTATTTTAAATTTAAACCAAAAGAATCTATATATATATATATATAGATACATACATATATATACATATACACATATATATATATATATATATATATACTATATATATATATATATATATATATATATATATATATATATACCTGCAAAGTTTAAAATCACACTTTATGAAAACATTCTTTTAAAATTCACCAATTATATATTTAACAATTATACGTCATTATATTTTTATTCTCAAGTTACACCAAAATAATCTATACATCCAAGGTCTCTACCTACCATCAAAAAAAAAAAAAAAAAAAAAAAAAAAAAAAAAAAAAAAAAAAAAACCTATGCTAGAAAAATACCAAACAAGATGACATGAAAACCGCACATTTCGTTAACACAAAATGCGAAAAATTCCCTACTATTTATAACAATCAACCAGACGATACTGCCGAAGGCAGACTTTGTGGAGGGTTAATTTTATACCTGACTCTCGTCGCGGGCTGCTTTAATTCCACGAATGGAGACTCTCATCCCCTGTATACTGCGTATTGCATATAGCAGACAGCTGTTTATATTCCTGCCCCGGACGCTTATGGCTTATCACCTCCGGTGAGAATCTCCAGCGCCTGATGAAAAGCAGACATTCACGACGGGTTGCAGACACGTGTAGACTATGCCATTTCTGTTTCCGTTCCCACAATCTTACTACATATCTCTCTCTCTGTATAATATATATATATATATATATATATATATATATATATATATATATATATATATATATATATATATATATACATATACATATAAATATATATATAATATATATATATATATATATATATATATATATATATATATATATATATATATATATATATATATCCATCCCTTTCTGAATGGGGATACCTCAACGTGGTGAAAAGGTTTGTGTATTGCCATGATCATCAAAGCTGTACTAGTCTGGGACACCCATATTAGGTTGGTTTGCTGTGAGCGATCAGGCTGATGTGGTAACGTCCCTGACTGGTGAACACCAAACTGGGGCTCGAGTCCCGCTCAAGCTCGCAAAGTTCCTTAGGTCACTGCAACCTCACCAAACTTGTGAGCTAAGGATGGGGGGGGGGGGGTGTTTGGAGGTCCCCATAGGTCTACCTGCTGAGTCATCAGCAGCCATTGACTGGCTCTCCTTGGTCCTAGGTTGGGTGGAGAGAGGGCTTATGCACTGATCATATGTATATATCGTCAGTTTCTAGGGCACTGTCCTGCTTGAATAGGGCAATGGCACTGTCCTTTGCCTCTGCCATTCATGAGCGGCCTTTAAACCTTAACTTGATATTGACAACTCAATTAGACTCCCACCTTAGCTGATCGACAAAGAATGAATACGCACATCCCGAGTTCCAATTCAGTTGGCCTTTCGCGTTCACGGAATTAGGCCAACATGCCTCTAAGATGGCCCAACCCACTGACTTGAACATCAACCCAGAATCAATTTCCTATACCAGAAGAATTGGAGGCTGATGCGAAGATTTTACCAGAGGAGCCAATGAAAGAACTTTTCTCATTTTGCTACGAATTTCTCATCTGAAACTGCCGAAAATGAAGCTTCCAATAAGGTTTCCATGGCTCTATGATATGACGAGAGCCGTCTCGTCGCGGATAATACGACTCACCGCGGATAATACGCGGATAATGCATTACTAATACCTTCTTTTTCCATCTGCTCATTTTCCTTTCGGTCTGGTTGTCTGCTGGGGAAGAACGACCACGAATTTATGTATATCTTAGGATATTAAAACTTGGCTTCCTTTTCATTGGCTGATAAGGATAATTACTATTCAAAATGGGGTGGGTTGGTGGGTGCAGATTGCCTTGCCTATTGCAAGACACGGGCTCTTGCACTAAGGCAGCCCATAAGTCAGTTAAGGCTGTGAAAGAGGTAGATCATTTAGACACGAAGGACGGACAGGATGATCATGGAATGTCACCACCATAACGACCGTGGCAGGAGTCCGAAACCCGGACAAGGCGCCGAAAAGCAGACGTTGTCACCCAAACCCGGTTCCTCCTCGGTCCTGGAAAAATTTGATCTTTTCTTATTGCAACCCGAAAAGGGATTCAAACTGCACACAGTCTTCCTTTTATGGAGTTGGTTTCACTTTATATTTTAATTAAAAAAAAAAAATAATTGAGTCATAAGGTTTTATCTTTTAATTTCAAAACTTGAATTAATTGAGTCATACAAAGTCATCCCTTACCCATTTGAGCTATATTTATTATTTATTCACCCTCATCATAATGGGATAAATTGCATCACCTTGCTCTACATTTTGTTTTGGAAAGATCAGCATTCTTAAGATATGTCTATGAAGCGTGTAATATTGGAATTAGTTCATTCTTTCGTTTTCTCTGGTTCGCATATATTAGCCACACTTTCCTACCCATTTAGGAGTAAACGAACATCTTGAATTTATTCTCTCTCTCTCTCTCTCTCTCTCTCTCTCTCTCTCTCTCTCTCTCCTCTCTCTCTCTCTCTCTCTCTCTCTCTCTCTCTCTCAATCAATCAATAAATCAATCAAAAGAACACGGTAATTTTCAGATGCAATTAACTACAAGGAAAAGGGAAAATATTGAGTGAATCCTGACTAGATACGTGTTGTACACACGATAATAGTCAGAACTCACGCCGCATTTTCCCTTTTGTTTTATTGCATATACACACACAAACGCACACACACACACACACACACACACACATATATATATATATATATATATATATATATATATATATATATATATATATATATGTATAATGAAAACCCTAAAAGCAAATCTTCGAAATAATACTTAAATAATACATCCATCACACTATCACCTTATCTTTTACACCATTCCTTTTTTTCCAAATCACAACCTCTCTACCAGCACATGTAACTCATTCCTCATAACTTTCCACTCCTACTCTTCCAATTGGACGCAATCTGCAACTCCTCTTTTCACGGCAATATTGAACCTTCCGGAGACCACAACGACGTCCCCGGCCCCAAACACAAAATCCTTTTAGCTAAAACCCGTCCATCGCTCACTGATCCAACGGCGGACGACCCCAGACAGAGGAAGGAAATTCATTTCAATTGCCTCTGGTAAAGGTAGGCGTCGGAGTAATTGCCAGTCTCCGGAATATTGCCTCACTTAATCCCAATATATTGTTAATTGCTCTCTGCCGTATTAAAAGACGGCAACTTTCTTCATTAACTGCCAGTTTCTGACGAACAAGAATGGACGCTGCCACGCACGATGGGGTGACCTCGCTCTAACAGTATTAGCTGGAAGCCATTCCAGACTCGGATGGCGGGGATTTTTGGTCCGGTCATATTGGAACAGGGAGAAAGTTTTATCTAAATTAAATTATTTCCTCTTTAGGGTTATGCATTGAATTATTATCATTATATATATATATATATATATATATATATATATATATATATATATATATATATACATATATATATATGTGTGTGTGTATATATACATATATATACATATATATATATATATATATATATATATATATATATATATATAATATATATATATATATATATATATATATATATAAATATATATATATATATTATATGTGTTAGTTTGTTAAACATTATGATCAACAAATTCTAATACGCATCTCTCTCTCTCTCTCTCTCTCTCTCTCTCTCTCTCTCTCTCTTTGGATTTTGTGTAGTTGCGCTCTATTGAAAACTAGTGTATGCGACCCGTCAACAATATAATCTCATTATTAAGATAGACATGCGCACACACAGATTCAACCCTCTCCACCCATCCCCCCTTCCTAACTACAACACAGCTATTTAGGCGATGTGTGGGATATTGTGGCTTCCCAGTGTATCTCTCGGGGTAAGCCCCCTCTCGCTAAGGAATGACTGCTCTATCTCCCCCTACTCCAGGGACGAAGAGAGACTGAGTAATCAAACGCCTGGCAATGCCACTGAGCGTGACAGGAGATAAACTTATTTATATATTTATATAGCTAGACACGTCACTTTATAATATAGGGGATGATTCCTATGCTGGTGATTTTTGGGGTGCATGTATGATAGTGGCCACCTGCATGTATGACGGCTGACTAAGGGGGGCCTCAGGGGGAGCGTTAGCAACCCCCCCCCCCCCCGGTTAGGTAAGTTAGATATGCACGCGGCTTGTAGGTTAGGTTAGGTTAGGAGAGGGAAGTTTAGTTTAATTGGTGTCCATATTTTATGCTCGCAGGAGGAACTGGCCGCTGATATACAAAGGCTGGTATAAAAATTTCATAAAATCAATCTCCTTTTTCCAAAAAAATATTCCAAAAACCACTTCTCCTATTCTGAGAAAACACTAGACAGAGTGAGACATAAAAAGACCTGAAAAATAACACACCTTTTTTTATAATCATTCCCTTTTTAAAATGGACAGATGAATCCTGCATAATGAATAATTAGGACGCAAACAAAGATATGAGTTCCATGAGATATACCGAAGCTGGAAGAACTGGCGCATAAGCAGCCATTGCTGAATCACCAGATTAAAAAAAAAAAAATTGAATAATAAAAAAAGACAGAAAAATTATTTACGACCTCAGTGAATCGACGACCCTCCCATTATCCCTGCTACTCTCTCTCTCTCTCTCTCTCCTCTCTCTCTCTCTCTCTCTCCTCTCTCTCTCTCTCTCTCTCTCTCTCTTTTTATTTTCTTTCTCTCTCGTCCACAGATCCAATAAAGGCCGTTCATTAACAGCGACACCGGAACACTGATGAACCACTGCTGAAACCGGCCTTTTTTCCAGCTAGGAATAGCCAAACCAGTTTCATTTAATCTCTCTCTCTCTCTCTCTCTCTCTCTCTCTCTCTCTCTCTCTCTCTCTCTCTCTGTGCTACCAGAATTCTATCTGTTTATCAAAAAGGTAACTAGTTGCTGCAAAGTATTAGTTCAAAAGTCAGTGCAAGAACAAATCAGGAAAAAAATGTGATTAAAACGAACGCTTTACATAATAAATTAAAGAATGTTATATATTCGTGGCAATGATAAAAATGATGGAATCTTTTATGAATTTATAAGCATTAAAGATGAATTTATTCAGTTTTTCATTTTATCATTTCAAAGTAAAGGCAAGCGACCAGAGCTATTTATTTCTTATCACAGTATGAACTGAAACCTTAAATATGGAAACATTTCAGAAGGAAAGTTGCAAATGTGCACTGAAGTGATCAATGAACTTTGGTCAGAAATGAATAATTCCTAATATACTAGTATCCAATGATGCAAAAAATCATGTTTGTATATGATTCAGGCATATTTATTAATAAGAAATGAGCCGCGTGTCGTTTTTATGTGCTACCATCCGAGCACTTTTTCGGAATGCAGAATATTCGACTGTAAAGTAATATTTGCAAAAAAAAAAAAAAAAAAAAAAAAAAAAAAAAAAAAAAAAAGCCCGATTAGTTACAACAAATGAGAGAGAGAGAGAGAGAGAGAGAGAGAGAGGAGAGGAGAGAGAGAGAGAGAGAGAGAGAGAGGGGAGAGAGAGAGAGAGAGAGAGAGAGAGAGAGAGAGAGAGGAGAGAGAGAGAGAGAGAGAGAGTCCTATCACAGCCCGATTATAATACTAGCAAGCGAAAGAAAACATGTTCCATCATAGATACAACAAATGTGAGAGAGAGAGAGAGAGAGAGAGAGAGAGAGAGAGAGAGAGAGAGAGAGAGAGAGAGAGACCACCTCCCTACCACCCCCTCCCCCCCCAAAACACGAGGACAGCACGTCAACATTTTTAGAAACTTCCTTTTTTTCGTAGCTCCACTCGCTATATACTGACAGAGAGATGGTTTGCGAAGTTCGTCTTTCTCCCCAATGGCTATTTTTAAACATGGAAGTTCTGCATGTGTCTGAGTATCTCCTTCTATTTACCTTTTAATTTATAGACTTTTAATTACTTTTTTCATCTTTGCATTTATGAATTGATTACTTGTTTTATTACGCAATTCTAACAAATCAAAATTCTATTTTTCATTTTTATTTCAATATTTTTGCATCTTTCATTGAAAAAAAAAATGTCACTGAAAATTAACACCTTTGTATGGAATAATGGATTTCATAGTTTCCACTATTGTAGATTATAACTTGTAAATGTATAAATTCATCATTCTTATAAATAAAGACCCGTTTGAAAAAAAAATTTCCAATTATCGATAGGATAAAAATAGTTGGATATCTTTTCACAAATTTAATAATAATAATAATAATAATAATAATAATAATAATAATAATAATAATAAAACCTATAAAACAAAATAACCAATAAATAAAGATCCGTTTGAAAAATATCCAATTATCGATAGGATAAAAAACCCTTGAATATATTTTCATAATAATAATAATAATAACAATAATAATAATAATAATAATAATAATAATAATAATAATAATAATAATAATAATAATAATAATAATAATAATAAAACCTATCAAACAAAATAACCAATAACTAAAGATTCGTGTGAAAAAATATCCAATTACCGATAAGATAGAAAAAAGTGGGATATATTTTCATTTACAGTTGGTTTCACCAAAAAAAAAAAAAAAAAGCTATTGCGTTATTTATACATATAAATCAACCCATCAAAACATTCCGAAAAAACATCATCGGAATAGATTCTAGAGTTACTTTTTATTTATAAAACCAAACCAAAATTAAATTTTAAAAGATCCAAACTTGACTATTTATTAGCGTTCATTTAAAAAAATTCTATACCGGCTGTTTTGATTGCAACAATGTCCGGAAATGGACTGACAATTAATGTAAATACTTGAATTAATCATAAAATATATTAATAGTTCGTATATTAAAACAACAGATTTGAAAATGGACAGTAATTCATATTAATGATTTTCAATTTCCATCCTTGTTTTAATTTGGTTGAGCTCATTTCTCATGAAAAAAAATATATATGTAATTTGGATTTGATCCCTTTTCAATTCATCCCACTCAAAACCGTAATCATCATCCGTTGTTATAATCAAATTTACAAATGAGTATACTTTTTCATTGCTCATTTTCATATCCATATGACTGCATAATATTTCAATCATTAAAGCTAATAGATCATTTACATTTATGATTTACTTATCACTGAAGAAATTTTCTATGCATTTACTGTCTAAATACTTTTCTCTATCTATCTACCTATCTATCTATCTATCTATGTATCTATCTTTGGTCTAGTGATGATGATGCTTCCCCTATCAACGAGATAAACGAAATTTTACAACCCCCCACCCATGCAAGATTTGAACGGTTATTTAAATCAGTTCCTGCTTTTATAGATCTTACTAGTAAATTAAGTATCTGATAGCTGGTTGGTTGGGGTTGGTAGTAATCATGGTGAAGTAGGACACGGATAAACTTCGGTGGCCTACTAAAATTGAATTATGTGGAAGATTTATTTTCTTAAATAAACTTTGTAGTTTATTCATGAAACATCTATTTTAATGTTTATATTGTTCTTAAAATAAGTTGTTTTCATTGTTCCTTACTTCTTTTGTAGTTTACCTATTTTTTTTTTTCCTTTCGTCACTAGACTATTTTTCCTATTGGAACCCTTGGGCTTATAGTATCCTGCTTTACCAACTAGGGTTGTAGCTTAGCTATTAACAATTATATATATAAATATATATATATGGCACAAGTAACCTATGCTTTCACGGGACTCATTGATATAACGCATGGATCACATTTGGTAGGCCAGTGGGTGGCTCCAATTATACAATTTACCAGTCAACTGAGATGTAAATAAGTATAGCATCTTCTGGGGTCAACAAAATGATGTGTAATTATGGTATTCACACGAGAACTTGAACACTGTACTCTTTTGGAGTCTCCTTAACTGAGAAGATAATACTATAGATTGGCATTATGTATTATAATGAGCCGTTACTAGTCCACTGCAGAACAAAGGCCTCAGACATGTCCTTCCACTTGCGTCTGTTTAGGGTCTTTCTGTGCCAGTCAACGCCCTCAAACTTTCAAAAAGGGGGAAATATTCTCTTGTGACACATCAGTCAAATGGCCAAGAATAAGAGAACTGACTCTCCATGGCTCTATCCTCTTTGGTAAATGAAATGGCAGTAACACCTACTTCATTTTCCCACACTGCTCGGTGACATTAGCATAAAAATGTTTATCCTTCGTGACCGGGAAACCTTGACAAAGATAAGAAAAGAGAGAGAGAGAGAGAGAGAGAGAGAGAGAGAGAGAGAGAGAGAGAGAGAGAGAGACTGGAATGTAGATTCGTACGTGTCTCAGCCTAGACATGGAATCTGAAGGATAAGTATACTATGATTTTAATCTCTATGACAAGAATTCTAAATGTAAAATGTACAAATATTTTCCGTTGTTTAAGGACAAAGACATTTTGATTGTGAATAATACGTTATTCGTACATTCATGTTGGCAAATTACGTGTTAACTCTGTTTTTAAGTTCCTTATTTTATTATATTAAACCATTCATTATCCCCACAGTTACTATATTATTATTACTATGATCATTCCGTTAAAGGCTAACGTCTGTTACTTATCTATTCATTAATGTTAAATGATATTAAAGATCTCGTAAAAATAAATGATAATAATAGTAATAAGAATCATGTAACAAATCAAGACATATTTTTTACAATTGTTTTCATACAGTTGATAGTGTTTCTCTTCTTGATACTAGATTAACATAAAAACAGCATAAGTTAATAAATATTATCAAATCTATTACAAACTGTTACCATTGTAATGCTCTCTCTCTCTCTCTCTCTCTCTCCTCTCTCTCTCTCTCTCTCTCTCTCTCTCTCTCTCTCTAATATAAATATATATATATATATATATATATATATATATATATATATATATATATGTATATATATACATATATATATAAATATATACATGCATACATTTATATATATATATATATATATATATATATATATATATATATATATATATATATATACATATTAAACAATTCTAGTATTTATTTCAATATTTGCATATTTCTGTTCACGAAAACTTATTTTCTTAATTTCTGTTCTTTAGGAATAAATGAATGTGTGAATGAATGTATGGGATTTGAGTCAATCGACCCAAATATGAGACCGGGGAGACCATTTAGTATCCTTATTAAAAAAAAAAAAAGTAAAAAAAATTATCAGTAAAGGAAAAAATAATCCTCATACATGCATAAAATCCTGCATATCATTCACATATATTCGTACATCAAAAATGTAATGAAAAAAATTGAATTTTCTCAAACTATATATATATATATATATATATATATATATATATATATATATATATATATATACGTGTGTGTGTGTGTGTGTGTATGTATATGTGTGTGTTGGAAAAGAATATTAAAATGACCATAGACTACGCAAACCACATCATGATGTACGCCCAACTAATCTAGAATTTTACAAGAAAAAAAAAATATAAAATAATATATCGACACCAGTGTTGTGTAACTCTACGCAGCCTCTTTGACTTCCTTTAATCTAATTAATATTACTTTTCGACATTGTCCATCGGCGTTTGGTCTCCAAGTCTCTCCACGACAGAGAGAATACGAAAGAGAATATTTTTCATAAAAAGAAAAAAACTATGAGATAAGAATAAAATAATAACTCGGTTTCCCTTAAGAATAGTAATTGCTTTTCTCCTTTTGTTTTAATTACGATGTCCCCCATCCACTCTTGGGTCTCCGAGCCTTCAAAGGAGGTTTCTAATTACCGAAATCTAGAGAGTTTGCAACTCCAACCAAGGCAAAACGAGACGTTGACAATAATGCCTTACTAGCCACCCCCCCCCCCCCGACTCCAGCCATGCCCAAAGGCGTTCATCTTGTTTCATAACGTTCTCGCCATATTTGGCAGATGAATTTTTTCGAGTTTTTAAACGGCGATTAGGCAACTAGTGCTTTTATCATCTCCTCACAAGAATGCCAAGGATAAAGGGTGTGGTTACGGTACTCTTCAAGAGATGTTAGTATTATTATTATTATTATTATTATTATTATTATTATTATTTGCTAAGCTACAATCCTGGTTGGAAAAACAGAATGCTATACGCCCGAGGTCTCCAACAGGGAAAATAGCCCAGTGAGGAAAGGAAATAAGGAAACTACAAGAGAAGTAATTAACAATTGAAGTAAAATATTACAAGAACAGTAACAAAATTAAAATAAATATTCCATATATAAACTATTAAAACTTAAAAAAAAAAAGGCAGAGAAACAAGATAAAATAGTGTGCCTCAGGGTGTACTCAAGCAAGAGAACTATACCCCAAGACAGTGAAAGTTTAAAGGTTAGGTTTAAGGCCGCTCATGAATGGCAGTGGCAAGGGACGGCGACATTGCCCTATCAAGCACGACAATGCCCTAAAGAATCACCATATATACATATGATAAGCACACAAGACCCTCTCCACCCAAGCTAGGACCAAGGAGGACCAGGCAATGGCTGCTGATGACTAAGCAGACAGACCTATAGGCTCCCCCAAACCTCTCATCCTTAGCTCACAAGGATGGTGAGGTTGCAGGGACCAAAGAAATTAAACGAGTTTCAGCGGGACTCAAACACCAGTCTGACGTTCACCAGTCAGGGATGTTACCACATCGGCCGAAATCTTGTCATGAAAGGAAAGGCTCTGGGTTTTTTTTCTTCTAGATTTCCAGGCTCTTTTTATTATATACTATTATAACTAGTTGAACTGAGCTACAACGCTAGGATACTATTAACCAAAGGGCGCTAACAGAGAAATAGCCCATTGAGGAAAGGAAATAAGAAACAGGTAGGTAGTGTCTCTGAGTGTAATCTCAAGCAAGAGACCTCTACCCCAAGTCAGTGGAAGGTCATGGTACAAAGGCTATGGCACTACCAAAGACTAGAGAACAATGGTTTGATTTTTGGAGTGTCCTCCTAGAAGAGCTTTTTGCTATAGCTAAAGAGTCTCTAACAAGTGCTTGGTTCCTCTGTAAGAGAAGATATATGCAAAGAATTCTATTGTTTTTAGTATTTATCAAGAACAGCTTTTTAAGAAAATTAAGCTTCATCTCGTTTTTGTATAAGAAAAGACTTATGTTAAGAAATGTTAAAGCCTTGGGTTTTTGAATAAGTAGTTAGCTATGTAAATAAATTATATCAAATTTAGATTTTGTAAATGAAAAGTGTTTAACTTAATATTCGTAGAGAAAATGACAAGGCAAAAATAAAGGTGGTTGTGTCTAGCACTCGTTTTTTTTTATTTAAAAAAAAAAACTATGAAAAGATATGTTGTAATAATATTTTGTATGAGGGAAAAGTGAAAAATATTGATGTTTAAGAAAATGATAATAATAATAATAATAATAATAATAATAATAATAATAATAATAATTATAATAATAATAATAATAATAACAATAAAAATAATAATAATGTGGTCTTTTTCTTTGGCTTTTTTCCAGGTAAGAGTGAATTTATACATACATATATATATATATATATATATATATATATATATATATATATATATATATGTGTGTGTGTGTGTGTGTGTGCGTGTATGTATATGTGTATATATATACATATACTTGCTAATATAAGTATATGAATATAAATGAACGTATATACGTACATATATCTTATAAGAAAATATCAATATACATAAATATGCATATATATACATTTGTGTACAATATATATATATATATATATATATATATATATATATATATATATATATATATATATATATACATATATATATATATATATATATATATATATATAGTTTATGTACAATATATATATATATGTATATATATATATATATATATATATATATATATATATATATGTGTGTATATATATATATGTATAATTCATGTACAATATATTGTATATACAGTAGATATAAACACCTTATTTCACCATTCCCGAACATTTCCCTTCCCTTTTCTTAATCCTTACATCTAGTTTCCTTTCCTTCAAAGCAAACTAAAAACATGGGAAAGCAATGTCTCCGGGACAGACTCATAATACAACCCCCCCCCCCCTCCCCCAAATCAACCCCCAACACAAAACAGCCCCCTCCCCACCCGGCCTCCCCTCACATGCCCCATACTGCAGTTTTCAAAGCCACTGGCCCCGACAACGAGTGCCGAAATACGAGGCATAAAAATGTTGTTTACGGAAGAGCCGGGAGCCCCGTGGATATATTTTCATGAGATGGCATAAGGCCGTTGGCCCTGGGAGGACTTTTGGGGAGACAACGGGTAAACAGATTTGCTTTAATGCATCGTATTTCCTGTTTGATTAAGAGGAACTTGTTCATCCACACGGTGGGTTATTTTTTTACGAATTTGAAAGGACATTTTACATAGAGAAGTGTAAAAACTTAATTTTGGCTTTGTATTCATTTATTATTTTCCTCTTTAATTTAATTCAATTTGATATCAATTGCAACATTCTTCGTTTTAATCTTTTATATTATTAAGTTTGTTTTTCAATCTCGTTATCTTCTTTTTTAAAACAAAACAAAGAGTTATTTATTATAAACAACTTCTGGTCCACCTCATTATAATCCTCAAACTTTAAGAGATAATTTATTTTTTCTTAACTAAGGCAACTATGAAATAAACCGAAGTAGGAAGAAATCCTCCACAACCATACCGAGGCCTTTTGAATTAGTGCGCTCTACTCGTTTTGGAGAAAGTAATCATCCTTATCACGTTGTGTAGTATTTATTGTTCACTGCGAATTTCAGGAGAACTTTCAATTTAAATAAAAAAAAATATTAACCGCTATACAATTTTCTATATATACATATAACATTTATTCATACTAACCATATTCTTTGTAACCACTTTCCCTTCTAGATATTAACCCAATGAACAATAATAATAATAATAATAATAATAATAATAATAATAATAAATAAAATAGTAATAATAATAATAATAATATTAATAATAATAATAATAATATTAATACTAATAATAATAATAAACTAATAAAAGTAACATATAATCATCATTTCGGTACTAGTAAAGAAATAGAATCTTTAACGTACTTCATGCTTAACTTTGTTTTGTGTTTTTCTCAGATAAACTCTTTCTATAATCCTCTCACTAAAGAAGAGTTAAAAGTATCGTTCCAATCAGAGGCCAAATAACAGACGCTCCTTAGCAAAAGTTCCCTTAGATGTCATTTCAAGTGGCGGTAATCTCTCATTAGCCTTTAAGAAGTTCTTTGTATTTTGTTACGTCAGTCAGACCAGAAAATAGGAGCGTATCACCTCGGGAAAAGAATTAAGCATTATCTGTATGATCTTCTTCTTTAATATGTTTTTTCCCGTTACAGGCAGCTTTAAAAGCTGAAGTTTAATATGAAATTTTTTTTTTTTTTTCAATTACTGGAAGCTTGAAAAAACTGAAGTTTATTATTTATATCATTTTATTTTTCCCTGGTTTTTTATGATAAGCATAATAATGTGCTTTGGGTACACAATGGTGTATTCTATTCTAAGTTCAAAACTTTTTTTTTCATAAATTCATGTGTTTAGGTTCAGGAGCACACCCTATTATCCTTAACCGTATGTGGTTCAAGAGCAAACCCTATTATCCTTAACTGTATGTGGTTCAAGAGCACACCCTATTATCCTTAACCGTATGTGGTTCAAGAGCAAACCCTATTATCCTTAACCGTATGTGGTTCAAGAGCAAACCCTATTATCCTTAACCGTATGTGGTTCAGGAGCACACCCTATTATCCTTAACCGTATGTGGTTCAAGAGCAAACCCTATTATCCTTAACCGTATGTGGTTCAAGAGCAAACCCTATTAACCTTAACCGTATGTGGTTCAAGATCAAACCCTATTATCCTTAACCGTATGTGGTTCAAGAGCAAACCCTATTATCCTTAACCGTATGTGGTTCAAGAGCAAACCCTATTAACCTTAACCGTATGTGGTTCAAGATCAAACCCTATTATCCTTAACCGTATTTGGTTCAAGAGCAAACCCTATTATCCTTAACCGTATGTGGTTCAGGAGCAAACCCTATTATCCTTAACCGTATGTGGTTCAAGAGCAAACCCTATTAACCTTAACTGTATGTGGTTCAAGATCAAACCCTATTATCCTTAACCGTATGTGGTTCAAGAGCAAACCCTATTATCCTTAACCGTATGTGGTTCAAGAGCAAACCCTATTATCCTTAACCGTATGTGGTTCAAGAGCAAACCCTATTATCCTTAACCGTATGTGGTTCAAGAGCAAACCCTATTATCCTTAACCGTATGTGGTTCAGGAGCAAACCCTATTATCCTTAACCGTATGTGGTTCAAGAGCAAACCCTATTAACCTTAACCGTATGTGGTTCAAGATCAAACCCTATTATCCTTAACCGTATGTGGTTCAGGAGCAAACCCTATTATCCTTAACCGTATGTGGTTCCAGAGCAAACCCTATTAACCTTAACCGTATGTGGTTCAAGATCAAACCCTATTATCCTTAACCGTATGTGGTTCAGGAGCAAACCCTATTATCCTTAACCGTATGTGGTTCAAGAGCAAACCCTATTAACCTTAACCGTATGTGGTTCAAGATCAAACCCTATTATCCTTAACCGTATTTGGTTCAGGAGCAAACCCTATTATCCTTAACCGTATGTGGTTCAGGAGCAAACCCTATTAACCTTAACAGTATTTGGTTCAGGACCCTATTATCCTTAACCGTATGTGGTTCAGGAGCAAACCCTATTATCCTTAACCATATGTGGTTCAAGACCAAACCCTATCATCCTTAACCATATGTGGTTCAAGAACAAGCCCTATTATCCTTAACCATAAATAGCTCGACAAGAGTCGGAAAATATTTCACAAAATATATTTCATGTACTAACCTGGTATTGTCACATGAAACAGTTTTTCAGAGGAAAAGCAAAAAATTTTTGGAATAAGAAGTAATAGAAATTAAGCCCTATTGAGCTAAAATCACTTTATTCGGAGACAAAACCCTTAATATATGGCCGTTACGAGAACGTAATTTTGGAAAAGTAAGAGAAAGAGAAATTGGTGTGATAATGAATTGGAGAGACTGCATTTGGGAAATTACTTTGAAGTAACTTATCAATATAAGGGACACATAAATAAATAAATATGTTATATATAGTATAGCTACAGCATATATGAGCATATATGATACGGGGTTTATGTATATATGTACTTATATATAAATACAAAGAAGTGTTGAGAAATTTCTATCAAAATCAAAGATACTTGGATATATAGAGACAACCTCAAGTTATAGCAATGCCTGTCGACTCGTATTTTGACGAGTTTTTTTAATATGGAGAGTCAAGAAAAGCAAGAAATTAGTTGATGCAAAAGTTGAGTGTATTAGAGGAAGTTTCAGAAGGCACATAGATAGAGATTGATGTGAAAATACGAAGTTCAACTAAATAGTCTGAAAAAATAAGTAGCAGGAACAGATGACTTGGCAAATAAAGTGCTACGGATAGATAATAAAACTCGTTAAGTCACTGACAAGGATGTGTAAGGTATATGTAGATGAGGAAAAGTTCCAGAGAGAGGCGAGGGTGATAATCGTTTCTTTACATAGTTGAATGAGGTGGCTGTTTGGAATATAGAGTTGAAGAATTATTTGATGCACCAGGTAAGCTGTATATTGGTATTCTGATGGACAACGATAGACATCAGAAGTATTATTTGGAGAAAATCAGTGCTGGTTTTGACATGAGAGAGAGAGAGAGAGAGAGAGAGAGAGAGAGAGAGAGAGAGAGAGAGAGAGAGAGAGAGAGAGAGACCTTCTCATTGATCATGAATAAATGTTAGATTTTCCTTTTGATATATATATATATATATATATATATATAGAGAGAGAGAGAGAGAGAGAGAGAGAGAGAGAGAGAGAGAGAGAGAGAGAGAGAGAGAGAGAGATAAATCCCGGATCCCAAGCTAAAATTAATATGAAATATAAGAGTCGGAGGCTGACACGGATAATTAAAAACATTATCAACATACTATATGAAAGGAGAGAAAAACATAAACTTGAAAAAACTAAACTAAAACGTAATATAATCATCATGTGAATCGTAATATCCAAAGAAAAATTCATGCAGAACATTCCTTCCAAAAAAATAAAAAATAAAACCCAACTGCGAATAAGCAGGAACCTAGAAGCCTTATTACCAAAAAATGCTATGCATTCAGGACAATCTGTTTATCCGATGTCTCTTCCCCTGAAGTCCTTCCTGGGCCAAGAGCCTTATGCCCTCCCACGAAATTATGGCGACTGGCCCAGGACTCACTGAGACTAGCCATGGGACTTCTTCCTCTTCCGTAAACAGCCATTTTTTCACTTGTCGTATTTCGGCATTCATGGCCCAGACCGACGGCGCTGAAAACTCCCCCCCCCCCCCCACCCGGATATAAGAGGGGGGAGGGGTTTAGCTAATGGGGGAAAGGGGAGGGGGAGTTCTGGGAGTTGCTGCTTCCCCAATTCTCTATTTTCCAGAAAAGGAAAGGAAAGCGAGTGACAGGATGCAGAAAAAAATTCTAAATTTTCAGGAGAAATTCTGTAACAGAATGTTGGAATAAACGCACAGACAGATAAAAGGGAGAATAGTGTGAGAAAGGCACGGAATCTGGACGGATATCTATCTATCTATCTGTATATCTACACATATATCCCCACAATATAATAGAGAACAATTATGTAACAATATATAAATATGTTTTTTTTCCGGTCAAGATGAGCTCTCCACGTCCATCGGGTAAGGGGGAGCGGGATTAGTCATACCCTGGTGAAAGAGGGGGTGAGTGCGCGTGGGTGTGCATATTTATCTAAATATTTACCTGTCATTATTGACGGGTAGCGTACACTAGTAGGCCTATACATATACATATATATATATATATATATATATATATATATATATATATATGTGTGTGTGTGTGTGTGTGTGTGTGTGTGTGTATGTATATACAGTATAATGTACTGTACGAGAGGTTACTGATGAGGTTACTACCTCGACTCCCTGACCAAATCCGATATTGCTGGCTGTCAATTATTAAACGACCAGAGAGAGAGAGAGAGAGAGAGAGAGAAGCTAGTAGTCTTCACTATGAGAACCTAGCAGTTTTTACGCTAGGAGTACAGCAATTTTCACTTTAAGAATCCGCTAGCTTTCACCAAAAGAGCCAGGCAGTGATCATCAAAAACAGTTCAAAAGTCTTCACCAAAGGAATTTTGTAACCTTTACGACATGAGCCCAGTAATCTTCAAACAAACTCTTTATTGGTCTTTGCCAAAACACTGGATTAAACTCATAAAAAAAAGTTTATGTTTTCAACAAAAGTTCAGTGGTCTACACCAAAGGAGTTCAGCAGTTCTCACCAAAAGAAGGTAGTACTCTTTATTAAAAAAAATCTCGTAGTATATAGCAGTTATTATTATTATTATTACTTGCTAAGCTACAATCCTAGTTGGAAAAGCAGGATGCTATTAGCCCAGGGGCTCCAACAGGGAAAATAGCCCAGTGAGGATACGGGACAAGGAAAAATGAAATATCTTAAGAACAGTAACAACATTAAGACAATTATTCCCTAAATAAGCTATAAAAACTTCAACAAATCAAGGAGAAGAGAAATAAAATAGAATAGTGTGCTCGAGTGTACCCTCAAGCAAGAGAACTCTAACCCAAGACAGTGGAACCATGGTACAGAGGCTATGGCACTACCTAAGACTAGAGAACAATGGTTTGATTTTGGAGTGTCCTTCTCCTAGAAGATCTGCTTACCATAACTAAACAGTCTTTTCTACCCTTACCAAGAGGAAAGTGGCCACTGATCAATTACAGTGCAGTAGTTAACCCCTTGGATAAAGAAGATTTGTTTGATAATCACAGTGTTGTCAGCTGTATGAGGACAGAGGAGAATCTGTAAAGAATAGGCCAGACTATTCAGTGTATGTGTAGGTAAAGGGAGAATAAACCGTAACCTGAAAGAAGGATCCAATCTAGTACTATCTGGCCAGTCAAAGGACCCCATAACTCTCTAGCGGTTTTTCAGTAGTAATCTTTACCAGATACCTTCTCATTAAAACCACCGACGAAACTTGAAGTTTCTCTTTACATTCTAGTTTGTTATGGAGTTGGCTGATTATTTTCAAAATTCTCGGGAGAACTTTAATTAGATTTTCGAAGGAAGTCATGAAAACTTATTTCATGAGACTCCTTACTCGTAAAGGAATGAAACAGGAAGCTTTGATGATATGAGAAACAGTAAGATTAAGAAATTAATCCCGACACTTTTCAGGGGTTATTGTCATAACTGAATAATATCTATGTTTATGAATTGGAATTCATTGTTATCTGTCGTGATGTCATGTTGGGTTCCAGAAGGATTGTTGACCATCCTGTTCCATTTTACAAAATGGTTTTAGACTGTTTCTTCAATTCACTCCAAAAATTTGGATTCAAATGCTTTCGTTGATAAATGTCAACAAATCGAAGAAAAAAAATAACTGTACTAAAACTTAATAATAAATAGAAAAGTTAATCTTTTTGAATAGACACTATATTTAACTAAGCTGGAAAATGTAATCACAGTATTTCTAAAACTAATCATGTCTGGTTTCAGTTCCAGTTTCATCAAAATAGATGCTCACCAAAACGTCAGCCAGGCAAGCCCAACCCCCACTGTGGTGGCCAACCACAGCAGTGACCTCCACAGTAAGCAATGTGAATGCTAGGCGAACACGTTACCACTGTACTAGCCAAGGCTAGTGTGCATGATACACAAATGAATAAACAAAGGCATAATGAGTTTTGATGAAATGTGTCCATAATGCTCTGGACTTGCAGATGATTCAAATCCTGACCCACCTGGATGCGAACTGGCAAAATTATCAACAGAAAGGTTATTTCGTAATATATGACATATATGACATATCTGTTTTGACGTTGTTAATAGTTAATATATAACATATCTGTTTAGACGTTGTTACTGTTTTTAGAATGATTTATTGTTAATTTGTTCTCATCATTTATTTATTTCCTTATTTCCTTTCCTCATTGGGCTATTTTTCCCTTTTGGAGCCCTTGAGCCTAGAACATCTTGCTTTTCCAACTAGGGTTGTAGTTTGGCTAATAATAATAATAATAATAATAATAATAATAATAATCAATATATTGCAATCTGCCAAGGAGAGGGTCTGAACAAACTTCTGAAATTTCATAATTTACAAAAGAGAAAAGCAACATTCACATTCAAAACCAAGTTCTGTAACAAGGCGGTGAACTGTAGGCATTACTAAAATGAACTTAACAACTTAACAGCCTTCTGCTTTACATCAATTTCTTCTTCCTCTCTTTCATACTGCTTTGGTTGTTAGTTAAAAACAGAAGTTTTCCTCAGTTGTACCTCGGCACTATATGACCCCCAATGCCCCCACAATAAAACAGTTTATAAAAGACAAATAATTTCCTCAATTAAATCCAGGTATTTTCGAAATCGAAAAACCAAGAACTTCACTTGCAATGGAACTTGAAGGAAGTGTCCTAAACGTTCCAACTCACTAGCAAATTGAACGTATGACTTCTGCTAGAAAAACAGACGCATAATGGGCCTTAGAGGAAATTGTTCTAAGCATTCCAGCTCGCTATGGAATTGAACCATTAAGAGCCAAAGCAGAAAGAATGAAGAAATTGCTTAAAATTACGTGACCTGGGAAGGCAAAAACCCTCAATCTCGCTTGAACAAATCATATTCAAGAAGTAGGATTTAGAGGTTATGGCAGTGCAGCGATTAAAGTATTTGACTCAAATTTCGTAGGTCGGGAGTTCAAGCCATGCTCTAAGCTAGGTAAAGTTTTCACTAGTGTTCACACCTCATTATCCGTGTAACCTCGAGATAGGGGATTTGGGGGAGCCTATAGGGCTATCTGCTGAACAACCAGCAGCCATTGACTGGCCTTCCCTAATCCTAGCTTGGGTGGGGAGGAGGCTTGGGCGCAAAAGCAGTAAAAATTGATTCATTTTTGTAGCAAATTGTACCAACCGTGTGTCACATGATCGTACATAGTAACGACATTTCATTTTGTGTATATACTATGCTTGTATCTTCGCTCTCCCCTCGCACTGATAAGAACCTGAAATAATATGTCTGTTTTTTCTCACCGTTAACTGTTAACCGATGCGGTGTCGGTTGAACATGAAATTGCCTGTTATGTTTTGTATGCCCTTTTTGCCTGGAGTCTTTGTATATAAAAATGGATATTATGTAATAAAGTTACTCAGTTGCTTTCATCCTGCCTTTGAGTCACAACCTTCTCTCGGCTCCTTACAAAATGTTTAGATTCAGGAATACTCACATCAAGCCCTAAAGCTGATATTTCAACCATAAATTTTATAATCCTTTATATTGACGTTTTTTCATTTAAGCAAAGCAAAAGCTTTCATAATTTGTAATGAGGATATAAAATAAATTTATAAAGGGCGTCTAGAAAACTAAAAATATAACAATGCGGACTATGCCAAAGCTGTAAGAACCTAATATATTAAAAATACTAATGTAGTTGTACAAATACATAAATAATATTAATTTCTGTAACCTTTTAGTGCACATGTAAGCCTTTTTTCTAACGAAATATCAAATGGAAGTCTTTAGAAATACGTGGAACACAACAGAAAACATGACCTAGAGTATTATTATATTTTCATTTTCATTTCATGATACCTTTTGTCACGGTTGACAAAAAGGAATAATTTCAAAATTAAAAATACATAATGGTTTCATCGTTAATTTATATTTATGAATGTTTTCATTGCCCAAGAAATTTCTTTAATGGGAACATTTTCCAAAATTTCTATAAAACTACATAATTGAGTCTGTTTGACCTACTCTTTACGTTTGTCCAATCAATGCCAGAAACATCATAAATATATAAAAACTTCGTTTTATATTTTTGTTCAAACAGCAAAGTATTATGCTATGCTACTTAATATCTAAGAGAATTGCTACATATTGTGCAGCCAACAAATCGTGTTGGCACGAGAATAGTTACAGATGGTTTCAAACTATTGGAACCTAGATATATGTCTACTGTAGGCTCTAGAGTCTACAGCCTTTGGATATGAGGCCCCGAGACTATACAATAATCTCCCACGAGACATCCGAATGATTGACGATATTAAGGATTTTAAGGGGAAATTGAAGACTTTCTTATTCAGCAAGTGCTTTGATAGTGACGATTTAACAGTAAGCGAGCAATACGAGATGTGAAATGTTAAATGCTCAAGAATGAACATGATATAAAGACTGTGGAGGTCATGTAGCGAGTAGGGTTCCCCTGCTGTACAGGACCGGAAAAGCAGCCCTTAAAGTAAAGTAATTAAGTAAGTAATATGGATACGCATTTTCCTGTCCATATCAATAGCAAAACTGTATTATCTTTTAATTCTATCTAACAACAAGATGTTTCTCCTCTTCAACTTTATCTAGAAACCTCATTAGTTTCTCATTTTAAAGGTTTAAAGGCCACTGATGAATGGCAGAGGCAAGGGACAGTGACATTGCCCTATCAAGCAGGACAGTGCCCTAGAGACATCATATATACATACGATCAGCGCCCAAGCCCCTCTTCATCCAAGCTAGGACCAAGGAGGGCCACGCAATGGCTGCTGATGACTCAGTTGATAGGCATACAGGCTTCCCCAAACGCCCATCCTTACCTCACAAGGATGGTGAGGCTAAAGCGACCAAAGGAACTAACGAGTTTGAACGGAAATCGAACCCCAGTCTGGCGTTCTCCAGTCAGTGACGTTACCACATCGGCCACCACAAACCTAATTAAAAAAATATTAGTTTTCCCTTTCGACCTCCCAGCCTGACAAGGGATTCAGCCGAGTTTGGTTGGTACTGCTAGGGGGCCACAGTCGACCCTCCCCGTTATCCACCACAAATGTGGCTTCATATACTGAATCCCTTACTGCCGCTACCTCAGCGGTCACCAAGGCCGTTATTATCGGAATTAATTATCTTACTTTCGAAATTACTCCTTACTTACAGCTTTCCAAATCAATATGATATCCATTGAAATATTCATTTAATACACTGTTAGAGTACTAAATGGTATAATATATATATATATATATATATATATATATATATATATATATATATACATACATATATATATATATATATATATATATTTATATATATATATATATATATATATATATATATATATATACTTTTTGTATGCACTCTCTAGAGGTATGTTGAATCATGATTGGTAAATTTTGCAAAAATAACCTAATATATCAAACAATCGATTCCTCACAGAAAGGAAATTATAACCTCCAAAGGAATTTTACTCTGTAATTAGTAAACAAGATAAGAAAGACAAAATCCAAACAGAAAATATTTCCTCCTTACCTTACATATATTTTGTTCTGAATTTTTGGTTTCTCGTTTCATCCTTCCTGTAGGTGCCTCTTACATAAATTGCGCAGCATTTCCTGTTGAAATGAGAAGGAAAGTATCTTTAAAATACTGAAAATTCGGCAAACCTCCCGTACCTTAATATTCTATTTGCTTGAAAATATTTTTCTCACTGCAGTAGTTCTCTCTCTCTCTCTCTCTCTCTCTCTCTCTCTCTCTCTCTCTCTCTCTCTCTCTCTCTCTCTCTCTCTCTCTCTCTTTATATATATATACATACATACATATACCAAAGGCACTTCCCCCAATTTTGGGGGGTAGCCGACAACAACAAGAAACAAAACAAAAAGGGGACCTCTACTCTCTACGTTCCTCCAGCCTAACCAGGGACTCAGCCGAGTTCAGCTGGTACTGCTAGGGTGCCACAGCCCAACCTCCCACATTTCCACCACAGATGAAGCTTCATACTGCTGAGTCCCCTACTGCTGCTACCTCCGCGGTCATCTAAGGCACCGGAGGAAGCAGCAGGGCCTACCGGAACTGCGTCACAATCGCTCGCCATTCATTCCTATTTCTAGCACGCTCTCTTGCCTCTCTCACATCTATCCTCCTATCACCCAGAGCTTTCTTCACACCATCCATCCACCCAAACCTTGGCCTTCCTCTTGTACTTCTCCCATCAACTCTTGCATTCATCACCTTCTTTAGCAGACAGCTATTTTCCATTCTCTCAACATGGCCAAACCACCTCAACACATTCATATCCACTCTAGCCGCTAACTCATTTCTTACACCCGTTCTCACCCTCACCACTTCGTTCCTAACCCTATCTACTCGAGATACACCAGCCATACTCCTCAGACACTTCATCTCAAACACATTCAATTTCTGTCTCTCCATCACTTTCATTCCCCACAACTCCGATCCATACATCACAGTTGGTACAATCACTTTCTCATATAGAACTCTCTTTACATTCATGCCCAATCCTCTATTTTTTACTACTCCCTTAACTGCCCCCAACACTTTGCAACCTTCATTCACTCTCTGACGTACATCTGCTTCCACTCCACCATTTGCTGCAACAACAGACCCCAAGTACTTAAACTGATCCACCTCCTCAAGTAACTCTCCATTCAACATGACATTCAACCTTGCACCACCTTCCCTTCTCGTACATCTCATAACCTTACTCTTACCCACATTAACTCTCAACTTCCTTCTCTCACACACCCTTCCAAATTCTGTCACTAGTCGGTCAAGCTTCTCTTCTGTGTCTGCTACCAGTACAGTATCATCCGCAAACAACAACTGATTTACCTCCCATTCATGATCATTCTCGCCTACAAGTTTTAATCCTCGTCCAAGCACTCTAGCATTCACCTCTCTCACCACTCCATCAACATACAAGTTAAACAACCACGGCGACATCACACATCCCTGTCTCAGCCCCACTCTCACCGGAAACCAATCGCTCACCTCATTTCCTATTCTAACACATGCTTTACTACCTGTGTAGAAACTTTTCACTGCTTGCAACAACCTTCCACCAACTCCATATAACCTCATCACATTCCACATTGCTTCCCTATCAACTCTATCATATGCTTTCTCCAGATCCATAAACGCAACATACACCTCCTTACCTTTTGCTAAATATTTCTCGCATATCTGCCTAACTGTAAAAATCTGATTCATACAACCCCTACCTCTTCTAAAACCACCCTGTACTTCCAAGATTGCATTCTCTGTTTTATCCTTAATCCTATTAATCAGTATTCTACCATACACTTTTCCAACTACACTCAACAAACTAATACCTCTTGAATTACAACACTCATGCACATCTCCCTTACCCTTATATAGTGGTACAATACATGCACAGACCCAATCTACTGGTACCATTGACAACACAAAACACACATTAAACAATCTCACCAACCATTCAAGTACAGTCACACCCCCTTCCTTCAACATCTCAGCTTTCACACCATCCATACCCGATGCTTTTCCTACTCTCGTTTCATCTAGTGCTCTCCTCACTTCCTCTATTGTAATCTCTCTCTCATTCTCATCTCCCATCACTGGCACCTCAACACCTGGAACCGCAATTATATCTGCCTCCCTATCATCCTCAACATTCAGCAAACTTTCAAAATATTCCGCCCACCTTTTCCTTACCTCCTCTCCTTTTAACAACCTTCCATTTCCATCTTTCACTGTCTCTTCAATTCTTCCGCCGGCCTTCCTTACTCTCTTCACTTCTTTCCAAAACTTCTTCTTATTCTCTTCATATGACTGACCCAGTCCCTGACCCCACCTCAGGTCAGCTGCCCTCTTTGCCTCACGTACCTTGCGCTTTATTTCCACCTTTTTCTCTCTATATTTTTCATACTTCTCTATACTATTACTCTGCAGCCATTCTTCAAAAGCCATCTTTTTCTCTTCCACTTTTACCTTCACTCCTTCATTCCACCATTCACTGCCCTTCCTCATGCTGCCTCCAACAACCTTCTTGCCACATACATCACTTGCAATCCCAACAAAATTTTCTTTTTTTATATATATATATATATATATATATATATATATATATATCAGTGACAGAAGATAGTTACATATAGAGAAACTTATAAAGTCAGTAAATGAAAAAAGCTGTTAACTCTCTTTCTCTCTCTCTCGCTCTCTCTCTCTCTCTCTCTCTCTCTCTCTCTCTCTCTCTCTCTACATCAGTGAGAAAGATGGTTACATATAAAGAAACTGAAAAATTCAATAAATGAAAAACGCAAACTCATAACTACATTTAATATTACCAAAAAAAAAAAAAAAATAATCACATTATGAAAATGATTCCATCTTATGAAACGTTCTTTAATCATTCAACTTTGCAGTGTGTAAAGATACTTCATGTGAAATCACATTAATTAGGACACGTAAATGCTCCTACACATTTTCAGATCAGTCATATAGTAAATAAGACTCAAGAAAATACTTCTAGGCTGAATTGACTATTTTTTGCATAAAATATATTAATTTGAACATATCTACATTGTAACGCTAGTTTGCATAAATTATGTAATCATTCAATCTCCCCAATTCTGTATCAGAATCAAGGCAAATATAACAGGCGTCAAACCACGATGCATAATTCTTAAATTCGTCCTGATTTCATTAGTTATTCAAAATGGTATTTAAAAATACCTTTAAAAAGATTCCTTCGTTTGAATATCCAATAATTAACATTATAATAGAACGTTCTATTATCAGATAAAAATGGTAAAATAGAAGTTCTTTTATCAGATAAAAATAATAAAATAGAACGTTCTTTTATTATAAAAAAATAAAATAGAATTTTCTTTTATCAGATAAAAATAAAAAATAGAAGTTCTTTTAACTGATAAAAATAATGAAACAGAAGTTCTTTTATCAAATAAAAATAATCAAATAGAAGTTATTTTATCAAATAAAAATTATAAAATAGAAGTTCTATTAACAGATAAAGATTGTAAAATAGAAGTTCTTTTATCAGATAAAAATAATAAAATAGAAGTTTTTTTATCAGATAAAAATTAAACAGAAGTTCTTTTATCTGATAAAAATAAAAAAAATACAATATTCTTTTGTCAGATAACAATAAAATAGAATGTTCTTTTATCAGATAAAAATGATAAAATAGAGGTTCGTTTATCAGATAGAAGTAATAAAATAGAAGGTCTTTTATCAGATAAAAAATAGAATGTTCTTTTATCCGATAAAAATTATAAAAAAGAAGTTTTTTATCAGATAAAAATTATAAAATAGAAGTTCTCTTATCAGATAAAAATAATCAAATAGAAGTTATTTTATCAGATAAAAATAAAATACAATGTTCTAATATTGGATAAGAATAATCAAATAGAAGTTCTTTTATCGGATGAAAATAATCAAATAGAAATTCTTTTAAAGCTGTAGTGGAAATAGATGTTTAAACGGTGGGTATTTTTCTGCTCTTTCCCTCAGTTGGTGAACTTCTAAGTTCGGAGAGTTGTCAAAAGGTATTTCAGTTTCAATTCTTGAACTAAAAATACAGAAAAAATGTACTTTAATCTAATTCCTTGAATTCAACTGTTCTTTCCAGTAAAAGTACAGAAAAATCAGCTCGGTTTCATACTTTTATTCTGAAATGGCACAGGTCAAAGGTAAGTATTAAGATAAAAAGGTTTAGCGGTATCGAAAACCTAAGCCCAACTTCAATCAAACTAATTATTATTATTATTATTATTATTATTATTATTATTATTATTATTATTTTCTAAAATGATAAGCGTTCGCTAAAATATTTAAGTAATTTCACTTCATTGTAATTTTATACAGAAAATTCCACTAAGCTTCCAATATTGCCTTTTCAACCTTGGCTATTACACTAAAATAAAGCAACTGTAGGTTTTAACTTTCACCCTGTGGCGTTCTTATGCAATAGCATTACAACCAGCAAAGATAACAATCACTTTAATAATTATAACATATGTGTTACTATCTTTTGTATTACATTCACCTTCCAGTATCCGGAAGAGACTAATTTCCCGAACAACATCGTATCGTTTGCTAAGGATAATAGGCTTAATAATAAATTACCTTGAACCTTTCTTATCTCCCTCTAAACGGGGCATGTAGGCTTCCATTACTAAATTTCTCTTCGGGAGGCCCTGAATCACCTTGCTTTAAAAAACAAGTGAAAAGCGACTCTATAGCCATTCACAGTAAGAGCTAAAATGCTATGCTTTTCGGGTATCGTGTTCCAGGAGCATTTTAGCCTTTAACATACAAGCCGATTTCAACCGCATTCTTCATTCTTCAGATGTGGACCAAGCTATTTTCGGCTTACGGATCCAAGTGCATAAGCTCTATAGTGTAATTCTATCAAGTGAACTGCCAAAGAGCGATTCAATATTCCTTGAAATCATGGATAGTCTATGGCTAGATTTCATAATGCAAAATCTGAACATAATTTCATACTTCATCTTTCATTAAGCATTTTAGAGAGGTATTATAAGGAGCTTAGGGAAGACCACAAGTTGATGAATTAACCTTCAGACATTTCAGGGAATAATTATTCTAATCTGGCCAGGAATGAATTATAATCATAATGACAGCATTTTATGTCTTATACAAACATACAGACATGGAAACTGCAGTGCAAGGAAAAGCGAGCAAAATAATAAAATATATACTGGAAAAAAATACTTGAGTAATATTATTTCTTAATCCCAAAAGGTTTTTTTACATTCACAGATCAAAATGTATGAGGACTACGGATCGGTGACAGGATGTCTCATCTGCAAGTATCATCACATGAATGTTTACCAACAGGAATTTCATCATCATCTCGAGGGTGTGAAACTTTGAAAATCTCTACTACAATAAAAGTTGAAGAATTATATTGTAAAATGATTTGGAGCATAAGGAAATCAGCCAAAAATGTTAGGATTTTTTAGTGTTCTTAAAATTATTTTCATTGTTTATTAATTCTCTCGTACTTTATTTCCTTGATTCCTTTCCTCACTGGGCTAGTTTTCCCTGTTGGAGCCCTCGTGCTTATAGCATCCCACTTTTCCAACTAGTTTTATAGCTTAGCTTTTGATAATAATAATAATAATAATAATAATAATAATAATAATAATAATAATAATGGTTTAAAATCATCCCTAAAGATTTCGCTAGCACAGCAAGTGACAGGACCTAAACGAGTGAATAAAATAAAACCTATATGAAAAGGGACCCCTCAGATAGCCCATACATTTTGCTGATAACGGCAAGAGGGGACAAATAACCCTGCTATTTGCCCGTGGTAAGTGTAGCAGTGAACTCGCCATCGGGACAAAAATGTTTATGGATGATACGGTAACATTATGTTGAATTCCAGGCGAACAGGACTGCTGAGATGCAAACATTTGAATTTCTAGTATTGCATAAATCTTCATCCTTATTTGCTCGGTCGGCAGGAAGGTGGGAAAAGAATAATACATATTATGTAGGGTAGGTGGGGTACGGGGAATAGGTAGAGTAGGTGGGAAGGAATAGATGCGTTTTAGGGGTGGGGGGGATGGGAGTATTTTGAGTACATGAATACTTGATTCTTTTCTTAGCGAATGTGATTGATTGAATTCTTTATTTAATAGGGGAGAGAGAGAGAGAGAGAGAGAGAGAGAGAGAGAGAGAGAGAGAGAGAGAGAGAGAGAGAGAAGAATTGTTCTACCATAACACCCCAAAACAAGAAATTGTTTAAGTGCTGACAAACTACACACTTTAATGGAGGAAAGGACGGACCGAGGGAGAGAGAGAGAGAGAGAGAGAGAGAGAGAGAGAGAGAGAGAGAGAGAGAGAGAGAGAGAGAGAGAGAGAAGAATTGTTCTACCATAACACCCCAAAACAAGAAATTGTTTAAGTGCTGACAAACTACACAGTTTAATGGAGGAAAGGACGGACCGAGAGAGAGAGAGAGAGAGAGAGAGAGAGAGAGAGAGAGAGAGAGAGAGAAAACTTGGTTGGAACAGCTGATCGTCCTGGTGATACAGAGCTCACAATTTCACAAAGCAGAACGTTTGTCCATTAAGATTTCATTCAACAAACACAAGAAGGTCAACCAACACGGCATAATCGTTTATTTGAAATAAATATGTATTTACAAACGTTTAGGTCTACACGACAGACCATAAGCAAATAAGGACCATCTGAAAGGCAATGGTTTCAATAGACTGCAGATCATAGGGTTTAAATGTTTTAAACGCCGCACATGAATTTCAGAGGCAAGGGACAGTGACATTGCCCTATCAAGCAGGACAATACTATAGAGACTGACCATATATATATATATATATATATATATATATATATATATATATATATATATATATATATATATATATATGATAAACGCCCAAGCCTTCTCTCCACCCAAGCTAGGACCAAGGAGGGCTAGGCTATTGCTGCTGATGACTCAGTTGATAGGCATAGAGGCTCCCAAAACATCCTATCCTTAGCTCACAAGGATTGTGAGTATGCAGCGACCAAAGGAACTAACGAGTTTGAACGGTACTCGAACATCGGTATGGCGTTCACCAGTCAGGGACATTGCCTCATCAGCCACCACATCTAAGAGGTTGAATAACCCATTTAACCTCCTTGGTTGAGATGAGGTAACGGCAACACTATTGCCATCTTAAGCTCCCTTAATAATAATTGTGTCTTCTATCGATGTGATATAAATTGCAAGACTCTTCAGATACGAGTTTATTCTTCTTTTTTTTTCCTGATTTTATCAACTGACCTATGACCAGACAACAACTTGTAAAAATTATGCGAGATAAATTTTGGTCGATCCGATTATATGAATTATCCATATGATTAATAACAACATTATTTTGTATCTCAACAAATGATTTTATCGCATATATATATATATATATATATATATATATATATATATATATATATATATATATATATATATTATATAGTAGATTCCAGCATTGTGGCGTTACCCCTCAAAGTGTTCTGTTTACTTTTTCATATCAGAGCGAGGTAAAACACAAGTCAAATTCTACTATGTAAAACAATTCGGTAGAGAACGATAACGTAACCTTTCGTGTATAAAAAGATTCAAATACCGCTCGTGTAAAAGCAATACGGACTGATATCCTCCGAAGGTATCCGTATATTATGATAAAACCCCCCCAAAACGCAAATAACCCACCCATTTGCTCCTGGATTTTGTTGACGCGAAACCTCTACCGAGAAAAATGTTTATGTATGACACCATAACATTATGTTGAATGCCAGGCGACCTTCCGGGAACTCTAAAGATAAGGGATAGGATTTTTAACACTGTATTCAGTTACACTTTCATATCCCTATCAGAAATGGCAATGGAAATTGATGCATGTTTCATTTCCATGGATTATTTTAGAATATTCTCACGGCAATTGCTCTGAAATCCAGAGTACATTGGTACATAGTAAAAATAACATCTTCCCTTGTCATAGTAAAAGTAACAGCTTCCCTTGTCATATCAAAGGTAGCAGCTTCACTTGTCAACGATAGTGAAGGTAACAACTTCCCTTGTCAACTACAGTGAAGGTAATAGCTTCCCTGGTCAACTATAGTGAAGGTACCTGCTTCCCTTCTCAACTATAGTGAAGGTAACAGCTTTCCTTGTCATTTACAACGAAGGTAATAGCATCCCTTGTCAACTACAGTGAAGGTAACAGCTTTCCCTGTCATTCACAGTGAAGGTAACGGCTTCCCTTGTCAACTATAGAGTAGGTAACAGCTTCTCTTGTCAACTACAGTGTAGGTAACAGCTTCCCTTGTCAACTATCCTCTATCTGGAATCTTTGAAATCATGTCACCCACACTTAGAGCTATTTTGAATTGATTATTTCAGTATACACCACATTCCTACTCCTGCGATTGGACAAGACAAGTTTCTCAATAGAAGAAATAGAATCTTATCTACCACAACCATGCAACTTATGTTTGAATCATGTAGTTTTGTGTTCATCTCTTCAGTTCATTACCACCAACCAGATGTCTAAATGCCACTCGAACATTTACTAGCATAATAATACCTTAGCCTATATACCTATATCTCTTAGTACATGGTTAATGCTCCATTACCCAACACAGTGAAGCAGCAAGAAATCATGTTTTGAAAATAAAGTGTTTGAAGCATTCATTTACTTTTCTCTTGGGACATTCTAGTCCAGGATTAACTTAAAGACCAGACCTATCTTCATTAATGTGTTGACTTCATGAATTTGATACAATTCAAAGAAAACTTAGATGTGTGATATCTTCATTATTCAACGATGGCATGATACAAGGGTTTCTTTGTCCCTGACTTTAGGACAACGATCTACTAAATAATATTCCTAACTATATTACTATTCCATTTTATTAATGTTATTTCTGTCATGGAGGAATACTATCTGTAACATTGTGGAACTCCCATACATCTCCTTATCTATCGGTTTAATGCATTAAATTAAAAGATAATTGCCAGAGAGAGAGAGAGAGAGAGAGAGAGAGAGAAGAGAGAGAGAGAGAGAGAGAGAGAGAGAGAGAGAGAGAGAGAGAGAGAGAGAGAGAGAGTTAATCTATAAGTATTTCTTTGAAATTGATATTTGCATTTTTACTCAATGATATTCCTTTTTATATATCCATGTCAATAATATTTCCAAAGATATACACATTTTCTTATCCTCTATGGACCCAAACCTTTGGGTTTAGTTTCTCTGGAATGAACCATAATATGTGTGTGTGTATATATATATATATATATATATATATATATATATATATATATATATGTGTGTGTGTGTGTGTGTGTGTATGTGTGTGTATACAGTATATATACATGTATATATATATATATATATATATATATATATATATATATATATATATAAATGTGTGTTACATACACTCATATATACATATATATATACTGTATATATAAATATAAATATATAGATATATATATATATAAATATATATATATACATATATATATATATATAAACAAACACATTACACACATATATATGTATATATGTGAGTGTTGTGTGTGTGTTAGCACGCGTGTGTGTGTTGTACTTAAGTCCATCCATCGTGTGTACTGTGTGGAGAAGTGTGTTTTTGCATTAAATAGAGGTTAGTTTTCTTTTTTTATACGGATGAATACGTCATATGCTCTATTTATTTCTTTCTTTAAAAAAAAATCTTGAAATAACAGGAAAAAAATGACAAAAAAAAAAAAAGAAAAAAAAAATCTTTCCATAGGGAGGTTTTTATGGTAAGTGTCAGATACAGACTGATAGGTTACAATGACACTTCCCAAATAAGTTAAATAAGTTGGAGTGAATATAACTTTATACGTCGATTCAAGTTTATCCCTCGAAAACTGACTATCCGGAAGATTTTTGGAGAAGAATAAAACATACACTTTACAGGGATCTTTTTCCAAAACCATTCAAACCCTTCGTGCAATACTTGGAAAACATGAACGAAATCTTCATTCTTAACATGATGATGATGATGATGATAATCATTATTATTATTATTATTATTATTATTATTATTATTAACTAAGCTACAACCTTAGTTGATATAATCCCAAGGGCTCCAACAGAGACAAATAGCCCAGAGGAAAGGAAATAAGGAAATAAATAAACTACAAGAGAAATAATGAACAATTTAAAATGATACATTTCAGAACAGTAACATTAAAATAGATATTTAAAATATTAACAATATAAAGGGACTTACTTCAGCCAGTTCAACATAAAAACATTTGGAGCAAGTTTAAATTTTTGAGATGTCATCAATATAATTTAACAAATACTTTCTAAGTGCATGTTACGTCTATAAAAGGCATATTAATTTCTTATATGTTTTCTACCATAGCTAAAATTCACGAACTTCAAATAAAAGAGTAAATATTGTCAATGCCTATATTTTATTCTTTGGCTCCACTAGGCACTAGAAGAGTTGGAAGACCCAGGCCTACATGGCTCAGAACTATGAAAAGTGAAGTAGGAGATGATGAGTGGAGAAGCACTGAATTAAAAGCTCAAGATAGAGAAGACTGGCGAAATCTAACAGAGGCCCTTTGCGTCAATATGCCCAATAGTAGCAAGGGATGCTGTACAAGGGGTCACACCAGGCCCCTAGAAATCCATTCACAAAGTTCCATAGAGACCATTTCTAGAGTAAAGGTTTAAAGGTCGCTCATGAATTTTAGAGGCAAGGGGCAGAACAATGCCCTAGAGATTGACCATATATACATATGACCAGCGCCCTATCTCCCTCTCCATCAGGCTATGACCAGGCCGGGAAAGGCAATGGTTGCTGAAGACTCAGCAGGTAGGCCTATAGGATCACCCAAACCCCATATTCATAGCTTACAAGGATGATGTGGTTGCAGAAACTACTAGAAACCAAGAAAAATTTGTGACCCTACTACGTATTTTTTTTCATTATTAATATCGGGATTCTTTTCATACCAAGGAAAAGTATAACAATTTTTCATCTCTTTAAATTGGTCGTTATGAATCGAGCGTTTTCCTTTCGTAAAAAAACAATTAGACTTTTTTGGAATAATCGTAATTTAGAGAAGTATTAATTACTGGACATAAATCAGCTTTATGGTCCCATAGGGGAATTATTGCCAAAATTCAATAGTTGCTCTAACTTTTAATGCCTTTTTGGGTACAAAGCAAATCAACTTACAAATTTTCTCTTTCATTTTTAATATTTTTTACCTCTAGATCATTGTATGGTGAAAATCTGTATATAAAAAAAAAACAGTATAATAGTATATACAACTTGCTAAATAATCAGAATTACCATTACTTCAAAATTATTAAAGGCACCTTTGATCAATACTACTTATCAAGAAAGCTTTTATTGGATTATAATTTAACCAATATACAAATTTGCATAAACCCACGTTAAAACAAAAAGACAAAAAACAATCCAATGTTGCTACTATTTACCAAATCCTCACGTTAAAAGTGAATCTGGCAACAGTAGTACATCGTAGTACATCCCTGCATGACACTTTTTTTTTTTTTATCCTGCAATGTTTGGCTTGACTTCCGGCCAAAAGCAATCAAGGTTGATTTCTCTATTCACTATAAAACAGACAACTTTTGATTCTGGGTAGATTGTTGGATTTTGGTTATCCTGGGTCTCACAATGTCAAAGTTCCTTGCACCAAAGGACTCTTATTACCTAAGTCTTTTTTTATAGTTTAATTATGGAAGATCTATTTCAATATTGTTATTGTTCATAAAATATGTTATTTCAATTGTTTATTACTTCTCTTGTAGTTTATTGATTTCTTATTTCCTTTCCTTACTGAGCTATTTTTCACTTTTGGATCCCTTGGGTTTATAACATCCTGCTTTTCCAACTAGGGTTGTAGCTTAGCTAATAATAATAATAATAATAATAATAATAATAATAATAATAAAAATAACAATAATAATAATAATAATAATAATAATAATAATAATAATAATAATAATAATAATAATAATAATAATATATTAGCTCCAGAGAGCATCAAAATATTTCCATGACCATGCCTATACTGTAGCTTCTGATTCATGGATAAATCCCAAATGCAATAAAACCTCTATAATGTCAGTCTTACCAATAAAGTTGTTCCTTGGGTGGTGTTCGATCAGAGTAGAGAAAAAGAGTGCAAAATCAGAAGTCTGGAAAAAAAGTGTATTACTTGTGATTAAGATTATTAGAGCTAGTTAGCTGAACATGTAAATCTCGTTAATAACAAAGTGCTCGTCGCTCTGTCACAATTAATGTCAAAGCTTGGCAAAACAAAGCTTACGCCACCAGCACTTCCTTCATTTCAAAGACTAGTAATTTTCGCACCACTGTCCCACATGAGGGGGAATTATAATCGACCCACTCTGATAGCTGTTGGTAATCACCAAGCATGAATAAACACAGAGCTTCCTGGCTAGTAAAGTGATAATGTGTTTGCTTAACATTCGCATGGCAGCAGATCGATCCCCACCCGGGACTGTACAGTGGTAACGCGTTTGCCTAGGATTCGTATGGCAGCAGATCAATCCACCCACTGGAGCGTGAGTTTATGCTGTTTACTGGGGCGGTCATTGCTGTGGTAAGGCACCACATTGGTGGATTGGGCTTGACCGGATGACGTTCTGGTGAGCATCTATTCCGATGAAACTGGAACTGAAACCAGACACCTTTAACCTTAACGTTTATAGAAATAAGCATACTTCTGTTCCAGCAGACTTATAATGCTTTAGTTTTTCTCAAACACTTCCAAGTTTTGCCGAAATTAGTTACTCGTACAAAACTAGTATATGGGAGTTCCACCGTAATGTACAATTTCTATATTGATATATGAATTACACGAATTAAGGGGCTGCCAAAGAAACTTTTTTTATTATATTCCTTATTTAAAAATTTCTGTTATTTAAAGGAAATAAACATAACAATTCTAATGAAGTTTTTCAAGGTTTAAAGGCTGCTCATGAATGGGAGAGGCAAGGGACAGTGACATTGCCCTATCAAGTAAAACAATGTCCTAGAGACTGACCATAGATGCATATGATCAGTGCCCAACCCCTCTCTCCACCCAAGGCTAGGACCAAGAAGGGACAGGACAATGGCTGCTGATGACTCAGCAGATAGACCTATAGGCTTCCCCAAACCCTCATCCTTAGCTCACAAGAAAGGTGAGGTTGCAGCGAACAAAGAAACACGAGTTTGAGTGGGACTCGAACCTCAGTTTGGCGTTCACTAGCCAGGGACGTTACCACATCGACCACCAAGTTATCTATTTAGGAATTAAATAAAAGACATTCATATTCATTATATCAAAGTAATAATGTTGAAATACGCGTATCCTCAAAACATGTTCTTTATAAATAAGCTTCATAAATATAAATGTAAATGTACACATAAAAAAATATAATTCCCAATTCTATATATAAAGTGCATTCAAACGAATAACTTTTATTCCGATTGCCAGTACAAAAAAAAAAAAGTGAAAGAATTAATCCCTCAAGGGAAATCTGGAGAGGGGCAACTTTATATTAGGTAACTGTGCATGGTAGAATTGAAAGAGATACCGATTGGTTTGCCAGTTGGAAAAGGAAAAAAATCATAAAAGACTGACTTCAGAAAAAGTTATTAAAATAATACAAGAAAGTATTGAACGATATATATATATATATATATATATATATATATATATATATATATATATATGTATATATACACACACACATATATATATATATATATATATATATATATATATGTATATATACACACACACATATATATATATATATATATATATATATATATATATATATATGTGTGTGTGTGT
>NC_090764.1:20750858-20790858 GCF_036898095.1 Palaemon carinicauda
GATCCAAGGACTATTTAATTACATTTTGGGAATGATTGGATTAAAATTCAAAGGCAAGGACACAAGAAGGTCAAAGACGTCTTTGTGCCATTTCGTGGTCAATTTTCCTTTGATTTGCATGAAATTAGAGCCAAAATGTGCATAATTCAATTACCTATCTTGTAATATACAACATGATATAGGCGAAGGCATGCGCCCTACAGAGTGCCCATTCGTGTTTTTTTTTTCTAAGTACGCATCATTTTTAGAGGTCAGATACAATAAGCATTTCGGTAGAAATAAAACGATGTCATACGTTAAAGAAACCAGACAATAGTAGCTGTAGTACATTTGCTTACGTTTAAATTTTCTGCATTATCTATTGAGCCAGATTTAGCATTACCTTAAAGTCAAATTGGAGTAAATATACAAGGGATGCAACAGGGAAAATAGCCCAGTGAGGAAAGGAAATAAGGAAATAAATAGACTACAAGTAATGAATAATTAAAATAAATTATTTTAAAAAATTATTATTATTATTATTATTATTATTATTATTATTATTATTATTATTATATAATAATAATAATAATAATAATAATAATACTGTAGCCATCAAAGGGAAGCAAAGAAGAGCATTTGATATGTCAGTTTAAATTTCTTGCCTAAAATTCTTGAACAATAGGACTTCTGAGTTCAAAATAACAAGTAGCGTGCATTCACAGCTTAAGATTGTTCACGTGATTTATGAGAGAGAGAGAGAGAGAGAGAGAGAGAGAGAGAGAGAGAGAGAGAGAGAGAGAGAGAGAGAGAGATCCTCTTTACTCAAATGTAACTATTCAAAACCACGGTAGGTTTTTGTGTTTTACCAAGACTTAAAAAGAAACTTGAATATTCACAGAATACATCATTCAGTATGAAGCAGTGTATCGCTAACAGCTTTTTTTTTTGGTAATGCAACATTCAAAAGAAATCACTACGTCGTGGGAAAAACTTGAAACTCGTTTAAATATACGAAATATTTATTTTGATGTTATTGTTCTTAAAATATTTTATTTTTCCTGGTTTCCTTTCCTCACTAGGCTATTTCCCCTGTTTGGGGCCCCTAGGGTTATATCATCCTGCTTTTCCAACTAAGGTTGTAGCTAAGCAAGTAATAATAATAATAATAATAATAATAATAATAATAATTATAAAAGAAGTTAACACAATTAAACTTGTCCTTCTGCACTTGTTAAACCTAATTTGCAGAGTCTGTGTGAATCCTTCGATGCTTATACCTAAACAGCGGACCATATTACAGATTGGCTATACATATCTCTTCCAAAAATATAAGAGATATTCTCCTAATTTACCTTAGGTTCTACTCTAACCCAGTATCATTAAAGATTGACAGATGGTTATTGCTACAGTAAAACCAAAACCTACCTTAAAAAAAAAAAAAAAATTGCTTTACAAGTAAGCTAACTCAAAAGAAGAGGTTTATAAGCAACAGTTATAATTGCACTGTACTGTTCCACCAACGGGATCTAATCCCAAACTACCATAAATATCTATCAACGAGAAAATTTCAGTTGAAGAGCCCTTAATAATAAAGCCTATGTGATCATGGAAATAATTCTGCAATTTGCTTTATTCAAGGAATAAAAAGGAAAGGGGAAATGAAAACTTAGATCACTTAATTATTTCTATATCCAATAAGGTAAATATCTTTTAATGAAATAAGTATTGCAAATCTCTTATTCAATATTAGTAGGTAGTACCATGGCCTTCCACTGTCTTGGATTAGAATTCTCTTGCTAGAGGGTGCACTGGGGCACGCTGTTTTGTTTTGCTTCTCTTCCTCTTGTTTTGTTGGAGTTGTTCTAGTTTATATAGGAAATATTCATTTCAGTGTTGTTGCTGTTCTTAGAATATTCCTTTTTTCCTTGTTTCCTTTCCTTACTAGGCTATTTTCCCTGTTGGAGCCCCTGGGCTTGAAGCATCCTGCTTTTCAAACTAGGGGTGTAGCTTAGCAAGTAATAATAATAATAATAATAATAATAATAATAATAATAATAATAATATGAACTGAGGAAGGAGTTGTGGGAAGGCGGGTGGACTGTATCAAGGATGACCTTTGATCAAAGGGATTAACCGGTGATGAGGTGTGGGACAGAGGTAGATGGAGAAAGCTGACCAGAAACATCGACCCCACATAAAAGTGGGAAAAGATGTAGACAAAGAAGAAGATGAAGGAGTTGTGGGTGTTTGGGAACATGGATCTATGTCCTGCAGACACCTACTATTGCCTGGTTCACTTGGCCACTTATCATAAGTTAGAATGATGATGTCAAGGACAATTCATCTGTCCCTTGCCTCTGCGCTTCATTATTGATTATTAATTCTTTAAATCTTTAAGCCATATGGGGAAGAAAAACATAATTCGATGTATGGTGAAATAAACGAATGAAAAAAATCCCTCTTGATAGATATGTCTCCTAGATAGATAGACTGGTCCTAGTGTCTTAAAATATATTAGATTATGCTGATGCCAGTTCTTAATACCAATTCCAAGCAAGAAAGCATTTATTAAATTCTCTCTTCATGACATAGTTAAGCTATTCACATCCCTACTTGGCGAAGTTTCAGTTTGGCGAGGATAACTATAAATACTGGTGCAACTAATAACATTAAGGCAAATATTGCCAATATCTCATGTCATGTGCAAGAACAGTTCAAAAGAAGAAAATCAGAATTCAAAGCGTTTAAAGATTAACTGATCCTAGTTCCTTGTAACAATGCAATAGGCCACATGATCACGCCAGAGCAAAGAACCCACACAACTTGAAACGAAATATTAAGTGCACACTTCCTGGACATTGGTGACACCACCATGCCAAGTGTAAGTGCCTGCTATCTCACTTAGATAATCCATAAATGCAAATGCATTTAGAACACTAAGTTACCTTTCAAAGCGTTGCTCCTGGTCGATAATATTCATGGAAAGTCTCTAAACATTGCCATGGACACAAAAATTACCGCATATCAAATTTTTCTTACCAGTATAACCTCAATTCAGCTACCACTAGACAAAGACATCACCAATTACATAAAAACGTCCCGTACTTGGCGTGTGTTTGAAATAACTCACACTGTTAAAAATTTACCGTAAGAAATTATAAAAATCCTGGAAGAAATGTTGCCGTATATTTGCCGTTTTGAAAATGGACATATTGACGTAAAGGAGTGATTTTACGTTAATCAACCCGTAAACGATACTAACAAAATAGGCTATAAATTACGGTCGCCTGTATTTTACTGAAATAGAGATGAGAACAGTGTACTTTTACGGAGAATTTCCGATTAAAGTTACGTTTTTTAACATTGCAGATAGCTAAAAACATATTAACAAATTACAGTAGGATATAAATTACGGTCGCCTGTATTTTACTGAAATACGGCTGAGAAAAGTATATTTTTCACGGAGAACTTCCGATTAAAATTACGATTTTTTTAACAGTGCATATGGCTAAAAAGATAATAGCAAAGTACAGTAGGCTATAAATTACGGTTGCCTGTATGATATACAGCTGAGAACAGTATATTTTCACGGAGAATTTCCCATTAAAGTTACCTTTTTTACCAGTGCAGATGGCTAAAATAATAATAACAAATTACAGTAGGCTATAAATTACGGTCACCTGTATTTTACTGAAATACAGATGAGAACAGTATATTTTCACAGAGAACTTCCGATTGAAATTAAGGTTTTATTTTTACCAGTGCAGATGGCAATTGATGTAGACCCAATCATGAACATAACGTATTAGTGGAAGGAGTTCGTAATCTCAGATTCCCTTACAACCTTCTAAGAGAAGAACACTCCAAAATCAAACCATTATTCACTGCTCCTGGATACCACCATAGCCTCTGTACCATGGCCTCCCACTGTCTTGGATTAGAGTTCTCTTGCTTTGTAGTACACTCTGACATGCTGCTTTATCTTATTTCTCTCCTTTTTTTTTTTTTTTTTTTTTTGACATTTTTATACTTTATATGTGAAGGCTCAAATTTAATGTTGTTACTGTTCTCGAAATATTTTATTTTGAATGTTAATTCTTATTTTATTGTTTATTTTTTTCTTTGTTTCCTCTCCTCAAAGGGCTATTTTTTCCGGTTGGAACAATTGGGCTTATGGCATCCTGCTTTTCCAGCTAAGGTTAAAGGCTAGCTTATAATAATAATAATAACAACAACAACAACAACAACAACAACAACAACAACAACAACAACAACAACAACAACAATAATAATAATAATAATAATGATAATAATAATAATAAAACCATTAATGACAACTAGAGTAATTTGTGAAGTAAGGTTGTGATTTACTTCAAATGTTTTCCAAAAAACTATTGGTTAGAAAACTCGGTGGAAATGAATTAGGGGACATGCTAGACCCAGATGGCATCTTATATCATCATCATTATTATTATTATTATTATTATTATTATTATTATTATTATTATTACTTGCTAAGCTACAACCCTAGTTGGAAAAGCAGGATGCTATAAGCCCAAGGGCTTCAGCAGAGAAAATGGCGCAGTGAGGAAAGGAAATAAGGAAATAAATAAACTACATGGGAAGTATTTAACAATTAAATAAAACAGTAGCAATAAATCTCATGTATAAACTATAAAAAAATTTAAAAAACAAGAGGCAAAGAAATGAGATAGAATAGTGTGCCCGAGTGTACCCTCAAGTAACAGAACTCTACCCAAGACAGTGGAAGCCTATGGTACAGAGGCTATAGCACTACCCAAGACTAGAGAACAATGGTTTGATTTTGGAGTGTCCTTTTCCTAGAAGAGCTGCTTACCATAGCTGAAGAGTCTCTTCTAGCCTTACCAAGAGGAAAGTAGCCACTGAACAAATACAGCGCAGTAGTTAACCCCTTGAGCGAAGAATTGTTTGGTAATCTCAGTGTTGTCAGATGTATGAGGACAGAGGAGAATATGTAAAGAAAAGCCCAGAATATTCGGTGTATGTGTAGGTAAGGGATAAATGAACCGTAACCAGGAAGGAATATTTGCAAAAAGGGTCGAACAATTTGATCAACCTTTCGTCAAAAGAGAAGGAGCACTGTGAAGAAGCTTGAACTACAGAATTGGACACTAGCACACTTAAAGACGTGTTTCACTTGTGAATGGCTTTCTTATAATTATTATTATTATTATTATTATTATTATTATTATTATTATTATTACTTGCTAAGCTACAACGCAAGTTAAAAAAGCACGATGCTATAAGCCCAGGGGCTTCAACAGGGAAAATAGCCCAGTGAGGAAAAGAAACACGGAAAAATTAAATATTTTAAGATCAGTAACAATATCAAAATAAATATTCCCTACATAAACTATAAAAACTTTAACAAAACAAGAGGAAGAAAAATTATATAGAATAGTGTGCCCAAGTATACCCTCAAGCAAAAATAACCTAAACCATGAGACGGTGGAAGACCATGGTACACTGGCTATGGCACTACCCAAGACCAGAGAACAATAAAGACTAAAAGACTAAAAGAATACTGCCCCCTTATGGAGGTATATTTAAGGTTATTCCCGCCTAAGCAGATCTATGATATAAAAAAAGCCCAGAAAACAAAGATATAAAAAGAGACAATTCCGGACCATCTATATCATGTGCTCTTCATGATGCCCTTCATCTAACACTTTAGGGGTTGACGTAAATAAACCAAGTAATCCTTCTGACATTTTCTCAAATTATCGGCTGTTAAAATCCGTAAAAAAAAAGATGTCTACACTATTTAGATCACTTACTTTCCTATGCGTGGCTCATTGCAAAGATGCAATAAAATACTGCATCCCAAGAAAAATATCTAAGTTGAAGAAGCCATTGATGCAAAATTGGTTTAAAGGTTTAAAGGCCGCTCATGAATGGCAGGGGCAAGGGACAGTGACATTGCCCTGTCGAGCAGGACAATGACCTAGAGACTGACCATATATACATGTGATCAGCGTCCAAACCCCATCTTTAGCTCACAAGGACGAAAGAAACTAACCAGTTTGGGCGGGACTCGAACCCCAGTCTGGCTTTTCCCAGTCAGGGAAGTTGCCACATCTTCCATCACATCAAGTTGTAGACATAAAATATGAAGTAATATTGAAGAAGCTATACCATACAAACACAGTAAAAAGTTGAAATATCCGCATATATCTTCATCATCCATACCAAGCCATGACTACACTTCCAGCCAATCAAGTAAGACTGGTAAGTTTCTCACCTCCATTTCTTGAAACCGGAAAGAGTAATATCCCTGCCTTGGTAAGATGTCAACAAAGTGGATTAAGTAGTTTGCTCCCAGATCCACCATCCACCAAGGACGCAGCGGTCCATTCTCCCAATAGCTCGCCACATCGTCGTCATTTGCAAGGGCCCTATAGGGATTCCAAAATAAATAACATAAGTAAAATGCATGTTAAATAGAAGAGAAATGGGGACGTTTCTAGGAAATCTTATTCCTAGGAGAAACAGAAACACTAATTTCGCCACATATATATTTATTGCTTTCGACATTTTAAATGTCATCATCAGTGCTACCTAAAGTAAAGATAAAAAAAAAACAATACAATTTCAAATTAAAGATTACATTTGTATCATTTATTCTATCTTTACTTTAGGTAGCACTGATGATGACATTTGAAATGTCAAAACGTTTGCAATAAATGCAATTTGAAATTTTATGGTTTCTTTGATCTTTACTTTAGGTAGCACTGATGATGACATCTGAAATGTCAAAACGTTTACAATAAATGCAATTTGAAATTTTATTGTTTCTTTGATCTTTACTTTAGGTAGCACTGGTGATGACATCTGAAATGTCGAAACGTTTACAATAAATGCAATTTGAAATTTTATTGTTTCTTTGATCTTTACTTTAGGTAGCACTGGTGATGACATCTGAAATGTCGAAACGTTTACAATAAATGCAATTTGAAATTTTATTATTTCTTTGATCTTTACTTTAGGTAGCACTGGTGATGACATCTGAAATGTCGAAACGTTTGCAATAAAATCAATTTGAAATTGTATTATTTCTTTGATTTTACTTTAGGTAGCACTGATGATGACATCTGAAATGTCAAAACGTTTGCAATAAAATCTATTTGAAATTGTATTATTTCTTTGATTTTACTTTAGGTAGCACTGATGATGACATTTGATATGTTGAAACGTTTGCAATAAATATGTTTGTGGCGACATTAGTGTTTCTACATATTAAATAGATAGAGCAATAAGTAAGAAAAAAAAAACATTTTTTAACTAATCAATATTCATGGACATGCTTTACCCTCCTTATCTTTTTAAAGCTATCAATATCAATTTCAGTAAGACCAAAGATATACTCTGGCCAGAGCATACAAAAAAAAAAAAAACTAAATATGAACACTAACGCCAGAGACATTGATCCTGCGGGGTAAGCTGGTTTTCCTCTGGACACCTCCTTCAGAGATGCTCCTGCACGAGACGCTGCAAAATCAGTCTCCACATAAACGTTAGTCGACTCCATTCCCACTCCATAGATCATGCAAACATCCGGGTCTGCGGAAAGTGAGAGGACAATGAAGTCACTAAAATAAAGCGAAATAAGGAATAATTGCGTGAATGACTCAAGTACTTGAAATAAGGCTTTCACATTGGTGATATGTGATGAGGTCTTGTAGATGTAGACAGATGATTTCAGGGATGGAGATATAAAATCCTGATTCGTAGATTGATTGATTGATTGATTTGATGTTTACTGGCATCCTGACATCTAAGGTCATTGACGCCGAAGACAGTGGTGTTCTGTAAGGTGAACAGCTCGTACCGGGAGAAGCAAGAAGACTAATCCTGCGTATACGCAGAGTGCTGAGAGCCCGAGTCATGCGCATGCGTTTTGTAACATACAAAGCTTATGAAAAGTAAAGGATGCATAAATTATATGTAAGACAATATAAACAATAATCTAAACACATGATGACTACTACGATGCTTTTAGTAAAATATCTTACTTCCGTGAACAAATCAATTCAAAATTAAAGATTACTATTCAATTAGTAACGCACAGCACCTGTCAAAAAAGACTGCTAAATATTTACATAGATATGCACACACATGCAACCCCCCCCCCTTTCACTAGGGTATGACTACTGCTAAACGTAACCGAAAAGTAATATATACAGTATACATTTAGATATATAACTCTACACTTGCTCTTCATTATGTAGGGGAGATTGTTTAGTGACAAAGTTTAGGGTATATATCTCTACAACAATTTTGCTATTTGAATGAAAGATAAGACATATGCTTCAAAGAGTTGATCTGAAATTTTTGAGAAAAAAAAACCATTTCAAGTATAAGGGAAAATTTCTGAGCAATTTATGCAAAAAAAAAAAAATACTAGTTTCATAAAATTATTACTTCAAAACAATTTAATATTATTAAAATCTATTCTTTAAAGAGATCTGAAATTACACAATAATTTCTGCTATATCTATAGCATTGATTCTTAATGTTATCGTAATCCTCCTAATTGTTCAAGATGTTGTTTATGCTACTTTGGTTCTTTCCTTGTATTTCTTTTCCATTGAATCTCTCATTATTCTATTCCGTTGTAAAGATGGCAAACGCTTCATATTTGTTTTTCGATGATTTTCGTATTAGCTTTTTGTATAGAGAGGAATTTACATATATCAGTCTGTGACACTTGCCCAGTACTTGTCAATCCTAAACTTGATTATAGTAAAAACTATTTTTTTCCAGTAAATATATTCAAAGATCATTAAAAATCATACATGATTACGACCATTATCAATATCATTCCTGATCATTTTGCTGGTCTTCATATTCACCATCTTTTGGTTCATCTGTTAAAATTCGTAGTTTTATTGAGGATGTAGCCCTTGAATATCAAATAAATCTACAAATCCTAATTTAAAATTCCATATCTTCGATTCATCATCCCTTGTGCTCTGAAATCAACTCTTCCAACATATTGATATTTTTCATTGCGCCATTGCTGTTCCCCTTACACCATAAACTGAAGCAGATGTACTCACCTAGCTTCACATGTTAAATATCACCCTCAGTTTCAAGTGTGTGTGTGTGTGTGTGTGTGTGTGTATATATATATATATATATATATATATATATATATATATAGATAGATAGATAGATAGATAGATAGATAGATAGATAGATAGATAGATAGATAAATATAAATATAAATATATATATATATATATATATATATATATATATATATATACATACAGTATATATATATATATATATATATATATATATATATAAATATATATTTATATATATATATATATATATATATATATATATATATATATATATACACATACAGTATATATATATATATATATATATATATATATATATATATATATATATATATATATATATATATATATATACGTACAGGCACCAAGAAACTAAAAATAACTGCACTCACCAAAGAATTCGAAGAAATAGCAGTCTTTCCGAGAACATATAATAGCACAGATAGGGGTCCCAGCAACGCTGTAAACTATGGGCGCATACAGCTGTCGATCCAAACCAGGAGGAGAGCATTGGTGTCTTGGGGTATGATATAAGCGTCCATGGCTTCCAGGCATCTTCAAGCACATTACAATAGTGGCCATAAGGAGAAGCTTCAAGTCCATCTCTACGGAAATTCAAAATATTAGTTAAGAGTTACATATTTTCACTAACACTTTTAAACTGAATGCGTATTGATACAATTTCTAGCACTTGAAATCTCAAAGGTATAACAACTGCCGATTAATTAACAAAATAATCGAAATCCAGAGAGGATAACTAGGGGCATATTATTTTTCTTTTTGGATGAGTCACCTTTTGTATATTTCTATTACTTCTATCCTATTTGGTCTTCTGTTACTTATCTTGATTAATCTATTCTTTATTATTTATGTAATTTACTTCTCTGATGGGGCCCTTAGGCTTTTAGCAATATGGGTAACTCCAAACAAGATTTGTCATTAGATCAGCTTTTGATAACAATGATGATAAAACCAGTGGCTCAAATTCTTACTCTCTCTCTCTCTCTCTCTCTCTCTCTCTCTCTCTCTCTCTCTCTCTCTCTCTCTCTCTCTCTCTCTCTCCTCCAAACAAGATTTATCATTAGATCAGCTTTTAATAACAAGGATAATAAAAGCAGTGGCTCAAATTCTTACCTTTCAAATTAACTCTCTCTCTCTCTCTCTCTCTCTCTCTCTCTCTCTCTCTCTCTCTCTCTCTCTCTCTCTCTCTCTCTCTCTCCTCCAAACAAGATTTATCATTAGATCAGCTTTTAATAACAATGATAATAAAAGCAGTGGCTCAAATTCTTACCTTTCAAATTAACCCTTTCTCTCTCTCTCTCTCTCTCTCTCTCTCTCTCTCTCTCTCTCTCTCTCTCTCTCTCTCTCTCTCTCTCTCTCTCTCCTCCAAACAAGATTTATCATTAGATCAGCTTTTAAAAACAACGATAATAAAAGCAGTGGCTCAAATTCTTACCTTTCAAATTAACCCTCTCTCTCTCTCTCTCTCCTCTCTCTCTCTCTCTCTCTCTCTCTCTCTCTCTCTCTCTCTCTCTCTCTCTCTCTCTCTCTCTCTCTCCTCCAAACAAGATTTATCATTAGATCAGCTTTTAATAACAATGATAATAAAAGCAGTGGCTCAAATTCTTACCTTTCAAATTAACCCTCTCTCTCTCTCTCTCTCTCTCTCTCTCTCTCTCTCTCTCTCTCTCTCTCTCTCTCCTCCTCCTCCTCCAAACAAGATTTATCATTAGATCAGCTTTTGATAACAATGATAATAAAAGCAGTGGCTCAAATTCTTACCATTCAAATTACCCTCTCTCTCTCTCTCTCTCTCTCTCTCTCTCTCTCTCTCTCTCTCTCTCTCTCTCTCTCTCTCTCTCTCTCTCATCAGTTAGGAAGACATATCCCCTTAAGTGCTTACTTTAACACCAAATATCAGCAGTTAGATATTCGTGACTGTGATAGCCATTGAAGAGGTTCCGTTAATATCAGCAAACCCGGTCCCTTATTGTCCAGAGAGACTGCACTCTCTCAATCCGAACAATGAAAACCTGCTCTGAATGAGCACTCTAAATGTAGCTTTATACTGTAATACCACATGTGGCACCCAAAAGTTCTTGAGACGCAATTTTGCCCCTTTTAATTATTCAATCGTGTTCCGGTCAATCTAACGACACTAGATATATTGATGCATAAATGTCTAACTCTCTTTTTATGGATATTTTAATTGATTAATAAACGCATAATCCATCTTTTTCATAAGGGTTCAAGTATAATTCACATTCCCTTATATATTTCGGTATAGATTAAAAATAACTAACTAAACCAGCTGCTGCTCATGGTAAAAAAAAAATGGGGGGATGAATGATAATTTCAAATTATATGCAATATATATATATATATATATATATATATATATATATATATATATATATATATATATATGTGTGTGTGTGTGTGTATATATACATATATATGTATATATGTATGTATATATATATACATATATATATATAATATATATATATATATATATATAATATATATATATATATATATATATATATATATATATTATTAATTGCTAAGCTACAGCCCTACTTGGAAAGCCAGATGATATAAACCCAAGGGCCCCCAACAGGGAAGATAGCCCAGTGAGGAAAGGAAACATGGAAAAGTAAAATAAAATAAAATAGAATAAAATAATTAAAAATTACTGTATATTTTAACATTGCAAGAAAGACTCAAAATACCATATGTAATTTTATCTATTCAATGTTCAAACTTGACATACATGATTTTTTTTTTTTTTTTTTTTTTGTTACTCCTAAGAATTTCCAAAGGTAATGGCCCATCTCAGTCGGTTTTATGACTTGACGTGATCACCACTGAACAAACACAATGATATGCAAAGGGTCCTATGAAAATTGCACCTGCTCTTTGTATAGAAAACTTGAACATGATCAGCCCGAACTCAAAATTACACGGTGAGAGCATCATTAACCGAATGCTTACACTTTTTAAAAGAGCACTCTGAGAGTGCAAACCTCCGCCACGACAGCTTATTTCTGGAGGTTATGGTTAATTCGATAGAGTGCAGACCTGCACCACGGCAGCTTATCTCTCGAGGTTATGGTTAATTCGGTCGACCTTTTGCTCGACCTTGACATTGACTTTTGACTTAGGACTTTCAAAATCAAATTATTTCTACGTCTCAACATAACAATTAATCCCTGAAAGTTTCACTATTCTATGAGTAAAACTGTGGCCAAGAAGTTGTTCACAGACAAACTGAAAAACGATCAAACGGGGCCGAAAACATAACCTCCTCGCAACTTCGTTGGCGGAGGTAATAACAACTCATATTCACATTGAAAACGGGTTTCCATCAACTCATTGATAATGAACACAACTCTATCTAGACTTTTGATTTCGAAATTTTAATGAAAACATATTTCTCAAAGATTATCTCCAACGTGTCGAATTTCTTTAACTAAAACTATCTGAAAACATTCAGTACTCCATTGCATATGTCTAATGATATACAGTATCAGGATATTATATGTACCATTGCATATTTGATAAAGTACACCAAATGTAGCTGTTCAAACTAGAGATATAATTGCAGACTTCAACAGCAGGAAAGGGGGAGTGTACATCTGTAATAAGTGAAATAATTATTATTACATGTTTAAAACACATGACGTAATATGTCATTTTGGATGAAGATGCTTGCCGTGGGATTTGCTGTAGTCACTAAAATCATAAACAGGATGCACAATGCAGCCTCAGCAATGTAACATTTTTCTTAAACGTCAACACCAATGCATCAGTGTGTGAAAGTTTGTGACATCACCGGATGCAGGTGTCTTCCGAGATTGTGATAAAATTGCTACATCAACTAAGCATACGATATCTGTGATATCGATAATTTAATCAGTTCATATCTATACTTCACCAGAATTGGTCATCAGACCAAACCAGCTCCCTCCTATGATGGAGATGTTTAACTCTGTTGTTTTTAGACAATAAATACTTTTTAAAGCTAATAAGATGTACTTCGTTATCCAGCTTTACACATCTTAAACAACACATACTCAGTGTGTGCTTATAAAAGTAGCACACTTATACATCCCGTAGGTTTTCCTACGGAATCTCTCGGGTTAATTTTTTTATGTTAATGATAATGAAAGTGTTTATTAGATCAGTGATAATCTTAAAAGCAAAGATTAAAAGGTAGATTAGGGTATTTGATTCATATATATATATATATATATATATATGTATATATATACATATTACATATATATAATATACACACACACACACACACACACACACACATATATATATATATATATATGAAGATAAATATTCAAATTTCAAGCTTCTGTTAGAAATGAAATGAAAAAATCTGGAGAATTTAGAAATATTGAATGATGAATTGAAAACCAAGAATAAATAATCCCAAAAATCCCGTTAACTGTCTATAATAATTTATTTCGTCATAGAAAGAAAAACTGAAACATAAAAACATCATTTAAAATTAAATCTTATTAGTAAACATCATATGTTTTTGTATAAAGTTATAGTGGTCTTTTTAAATCACTTGATTCTATCATACACAAAACCAGAAGCATATTCTATAGGTCTCTACACTTTCATTGCAATTTAAATATCTTTATTTCATAATTATGCTATGCATTTAAACACTTAATTTATCTATATACATTCATACTTATATGAATATTCATAGGGTAATAAGTTGGCCATGGCACCAGACACCCGTTAAGATACTACCGCTAGAGAATTATGAGGTCCTTTGACAGGACAGACAGTACTACGTCGGATGCTTTTCTCTGGTCACGGTTTATTTTCCGTTTGCCTACACACTCACACTGAATGGTCTGGCCTAATATTTACAAATTCTCCTCTTTCCTCATACACCTGACAACTCCACTATAATTGGCAAGGTAGAAGAGACTCTTTAGCTATGGTAAGCAGCATTTCTAGGAGGACACTCCAAAATCAAACCATTGGGTAGTGCCATAGCCTTTGTTCCATGGTCTTTCACTGTCTTGGGTTAGAATTCTTTTGCTTGAGGGTACACTCAGGCACACTATTCTATCATATTTATCTTCCTCTTGTTTTGTTAGTTTTTATAGTTTATATAGGAGATATTCATTTTAATATATTACTCTTCTTACTATATTTTACTTTTCCTTTTTTCTTTTGTTCACTGGGTTATTTTCCTGTTGGAGCCCCCGGGCTTATAGCATGCTGCTTTTCCAACTAGGGTTGTAACTGAGCATGTAATAATATATATGTGTGTATATATATATATATATATATATATATATATATATATATATATACTGTATATACACACATATATATACACACACACAAAAATTACATTTGTCTAAAAACAAATACGGATAATTTCTATAATGGCCAACAATATACCTGGCTGGGCTGTGAACGCGAACCAACTCCGTTTGTAAAACTTCCAGGAGGCCAACTAATCGACACTCTCTTCACCGAAGATCTGCTGTCAATTGGTGTGTGCACTTCTTTTAGTGATGAATGCACTGGTCATATGATTTCCAGTTCTTCCATGCGCACTATGCTTGTGCAGTAATGACGTCATATACTGGTATTAACCTGTTAGGGAGATAAAAGATTTGTTCTTATTATTGAAAATTAATTCACTATCTTCAATAGCTTATTTATGCAAATAAATTCATATTTGCCATATATTGATGACTTGAAGAGTAGTAGTTATACGATACAAATAAACGAGGAAAACTGGTGTAACTAACTCTACCGGAAAAAAAGTGTAACAGGATTGCTATGAAGAATATTCTTGAAAAATAAAAACAACGAGTCGAAAATAGCAGCAATATATTTTAAAGTATATGGCAAAGAAATTATCGAAATTTTACAATGTCCAAATGCACACACACACACTGTATATATATAAATATATATATATATATATATATATATATATATGCATATATATATATATGCATATATATATATATATATATATATATATATATATATATATACGTATATATATATACATATACATTTAAATGAATATGGGTGAAAATCAACACAATATCGTGCATATGAGCTAACATATATATATATATATATATATATATATATATATATATATATATATATATATAAAAATATACAGCATATATTTCAAGTTGTAGCTGGACCACTGCTAGACCTACTGCTCGACTTTGAAAACAATGGCCTCATGATTATCATGGTCAAAGGCAGCACTAAAATCAGTGCCAATCATACGAACTTCCTGCCCACAATCAAGGGATTTCTTTATGGCATTGGATATTGTAAGTAGAGCATCACGTGCTCCAAGGCTTTTACGATATACATATTCATACATGTGCAGAAAATTTCAACTCGCCTTTGTAACGTCATTAGTTTACTTACGTAGCATTTTGAACAAACTGCTATAACCTGCAGTTTTCACCTTTGAAATGGCAGGAAAACTGTATCATAAAAGATAACCGACAATAAAACATATTCTACGAAGTTGGCATTTGTTCTTCTTACTAAACGTAAATTTGGCATAGAAGGCTTCAAATTGTGTGCAATTTCAAATGCAATTTATTCAAGTGCTCAATGCAAAAACCTTCACTCGTATATTTCTAATGATCAATAGTAACTTTTGCTCTTAATTAAGTTCCCATTATCAAAAAAAAAATGGCCGCTGCTTCAATGGCCAATGCTCCATTTTAAGTGGCCTTTTAAGTAAGCCAAGTAAAAAAATTTCACTTTCCTTCAATCTTATGCATTGTCGAGTCCCTACAACACCCCCCCCCCCCCCCACCACGATTCAGAACACTTAGATTCACTTTTAAAAGTCCCTAGGACATGTTCGTTTTTTTCCCCTACAATTTCGTCCTACATTGATTCCAGCCAAGGTTTGCACGTAAGGTGCATAACTTCTCATGCAGTTTCAATGAGAATCCATAACTAGGTACAAAAAGGGAGAGAATATGAAGTTATATATATATATATATATATATATATATATATATATATATATATATATATATATATATATATATATATATTAAAATGAACAATTTTCCGTGCATATCTGATAAATAGAATAAACCCAAAATTTATGAGAAATAAAATTTGTACGTATAAATATATAATACATATATAAATATATATATATATACATGCACACACATATATATATTCATTATATATATATATATATATATATATATATATATATACATATATATATATATATATATATATATATATATATATTTATATATATGTAGATATGCATATACAGTGAATAAAATATGTGCATATATGTATGTATGTATATGTGTGTATATATATACATAATATATATATGTATGTGTATTATTATTATTATTATTATCATTATTATTATTATCCTTATTATCATTATTATAACTAGCTAAGCTAAAACCCTAGTTGAAAAAGCGTAATGTTATAAGCCCAAGGGCTCTAAAAGGGAAAAGTAGCCTAGTGAAGAAATAAAATAAAGAATTAAATAAACAACAAGAGAAATAATAAAAAGTTAATCTAAAATCTTCTAAAAACAGTAGAAACATTAAAAGAGATCTTTCATATATAAACTATAAAGAGATTTATGTTAGCCTGTTCAACAAAAGACACATTCGCTGCAAGTTTGGAATTTAGAAGTTCCACCGATTTAACTGCTCGATTAGGAAGATTATTCCACAATCTGGTCATAGCTGGAATAAAATTATTAGAATACAATGTAATATCAAGGCTTATTACGAGCAGGATGGTACTGCCTGAGATGATCTAATGCAAATGATGATTGATTGATTGATTTAAGGTTTTCTGGCATCCTGACATCTAAGGTCATTGACGCTGATATCATTTATTTCATATAAAAATTAAAATAATATTCAATTAAAACCACGTCAGAGTTATGAAAAACTTAGGCAACACGCATAAAGAACTAACTGAAGATAAGAAGAAGCAGCTGAAGAACAGACAGAAGCGCAATAGTCGAAACCAGGCAAAAAGAGAGAATTTAAAAAACTTCAGGATAGATAGATCACCGAAAAAACTTGAAATCCTTTCTTAATAAGCCAATGTTTTGTACAATTAAAGAAGAAAGAGACCGAGTGTGCTCCTCAAAAGTAAATTTGCTATCAAGAATCACACCCAAAATGTCACAAGAGTCGTATATATATATATATATATATATATATATATATATATATATATATATATATATATATATATATATATATCATATTCTAAATTAAGGCTTTACCTCCTAACATGAGGCCTCTTCTGGATAAATATAATGATTATGGCCAAATTCATACCCGAAAACAAGACCATACGAGAGGACAAATAAAACTCATTTTATAAATATTCCTTTACAAATTAAAACATGCATCAGTATAAAGACGTAATATTTTGTTGGATATAGAAATCCTTCTGTCGCTTTACAAGATATCCTTATTAATATTTTTGGCTGTTTTAGCTTTAAGCAAATATTGCTAAAAGCGTTGTGAAACTTGAAATGCATTTTAAGAGGAAGACTTTGATTTAAATAGAGTTCGTGCTTTACGAATTGTAAGATTTTAAAAAGCATTATCAATTCAGAAGAGCGACAGGATGGCAATAGAACGTATTAAGAAACGTGAATAATTTATTAATAGAAACACGCTATGCTTGACCCTTCTCCTCCTCTCTCCTAACCGAGGCCCTTTGTGACAATAGTCATAAGAGGAAATGCTTGACAACTGGTGTCAATGACCTTGATAGTATTATTTTTAATTTCACTTCTGCTGTTCCCGAATATAAGATATAAAAGAGACAGAAAAGTTAACATAATAGTAGACCTAACATTATGAAAAACTAAGACATAAATCAATAAAGTTAAAGCCGAAACTTGGCCACACCCAACTCAAAACAAGCCGTGTTTTATTCCACAAAAGTAACATCTTATGGATATGTGACTGCAACAGGCTACTTCAATCTATTATTATTATTATCATTATGAATATTATTATTATTATCATTATTATTATCATTACTTGCTAAGCTACAACCCTAGTTGGAAAAGCAGCATGCTATAAGCCCAGGGGCCCCAACAGGGAAAATAGCCCAGTGAGGAAAGAAAACAAGGAAAAATTAAATATTTCAAGAACAGTAACAACATCAAAATAAATATTTCCTATATAAAATATAAAAACTTTAACAAAACAAGCGAAAGAGATATAAGAGAGAATAGTGTGCCCGAGTGTACCCTCAAGCAAGAGAACTCTAACCCAAGACAGTGGAAGACCATGAAGCTATGGATAGCACCATGGTGAAAAGTTCAAACTATTTGCGGATTATACACAATTTTACTTCTCCATAAATGATTTAGACGACACTACTGAAACTTTAAACCCAATTATTGCCATTTATAGGGAATGGATGACAATCAAACAACTAAAATTAAATGAAAATTGAATTTATGGTGGTGGGAAAGAAAAACAGCGCGAGAAACTTGGGTAATATTCAAATACACATAAATAACGACTCTGTCCCGATATCCAGTAAAGTTCGTGATCCAGGCGTATCTCTTGACTGTAACTTGTCTATCAATGCCCAAATAAATAATGTAGTTAAAACTGCTGAGTAGCATCTCAGAAACATTGGTTTTATATAAAAATACCTGGATGAATATTCTGTAAAGAAACTTGTTATAAACTGTTTTTACCAGGATTGACTACTGTAACTCCATCTACTACAATTTACCAATAGTACAACTTAAGAAATTACAAAACATAATAAACAGAGGAGCAAGACTGATAAAAGGTGTCCCACCTCGGGAAAGGATCACTCCGATACTAATTGATTTACACTGGCTGCCTATTAAAGCAAGAATCGAGTTTAAAATATGTACAATAACCCACCAAGTTATCAGAACCTGTCGTCCAAAATATCTAAGAGAATTGCTACATATTGTGCAGCCAACAAATCGTGTTGACACTAGAATAGTAATAGATGGTTTCAAATTATTGGAACCTACATATATGTCTACTGTAGGCTCTAGAGCCTTTAAATATGCGGCCCCGATACTATACAATAAGCTCCCACGAGACATCCGAATGATTGAAGATATTAAGGATTTCAAAAGGAAACTGAAGACTTTTTTTATTCTGTGAGTGCTTCGATAGTGACGATTTTTAACGGTAAACGAGCAATACGAGATGTGAAATATTGAATGCTTTTGACGAACATGATAAAATGACTGTGGAGATCCTATAGAGAGCTGGATTCCCTACTGTACAGAACTCGAAAAGCAGCCCTTCAAGTAAAGCAAAGGAACTAACGAGTTTGAGTGGGACTCGAACCCAACTCTGGCAACCACCAGGCAAGGACGCTACCATCCGGGGTATTCATTTTCAAAACCATCGTTACTGTGCTTCCTACTGTTGAAGTGGCTATCCTGGAGGGTACTTAGCCTTCATAACGTCGGCTCTACCATGATGAACAATTTTATCCGACATTTTATCTTTAGTTTAAGGATTGTATGAGTTACTTTATATATATGCATGTACATATTCGTTTTGTTATCAGTATTGTTTAGTTTGTTTCAAATATGATGAGACCTATTTATTGTTTTAACCCTTATTCTGTCGGGATATGGAGCAAAATTTGGGACCATTATATGCTAGACTTCGCCAGTGTCGTCTAATGAATTACAAAATTCGTGGACTACATGGCAATATGCAAGACCTTATCGTTGCCTCCAGAGAGTATGAAATTCTATTATGCTCAAAAACTTTGGTTTCTCAAATGGGACACTCATCTCAGCTCCTAATTCCAAGTTTTAAGGTACCAATAATTTTGAAACGGGATGGCATTCCTAGGCCGTGGGGAATGACCGTGTATATTTGGACTAAGTACCCTGCTTCTCATAAGTTCTGCTAAGAAGAGATGTCATGAGATTCGGGTAATAAAATATTCTGGCAGGCATAACAACATTCACTTGTGTTTGACCTACTGGAATCCACACTGGGATGATTCTATCTTTGACTGTCTTCTTACAATTATGGTTAAGATACAAGAAGACAATAGAAAGCACTTTTTTTTTGTCCTGGTGATTTCACGGCTCACCATAAATTCATAATGTTTAAATTCTGTTTTTCTACTGATAGCCATGGCTAAATAGCTTTGGATTTTGCCTCTGAATCAGACTATGAGCAAATCATAAGTGAACCCACTCCGGTACCTGCTTGGATTTATTATACACTGACTTCCCTGATGTTAAAACAAGTAAGATTCGTTCTCCAGTTGGGTATAAGATTTTAAATACTTCAGAGTACACATAAAAATTGCTGGATCCTGAGGAAGAACATTTGAGGATTTTGAGGACAGCAGCAGCAATAATCAGAGAGGATATTCGATCTATGACATACCAAACTCATGAATATGAGCCTCCACAATCTGAAATTCATAATGCAATGTCTATTGTAACAGATAGTTTATAAGTATTCCTCCCTCTATCAAATATCAGTAATTTTGTGAAGGTACACGAGGAGATGGTACCAGCCAACACAATGCAGCTATTCAACAAAATTATCTGTGTGATCAAATCAGATGAAGATTTTGCTTCATACCTTAAATATGAGTCAGCCAAACGAACCGTGTAATCAGTGATAGAAGCTTATTATGATTTTGGATAAACATATTCTACAGAAGGCATACTTGTAGTGGATGGTAGTTATTTACAGCAGTGTGGCGCATAGCCAAAAAATAGCACATACAATAACATACATAAGACTATGTATCTTTGTGTGGTGCTACTTCCACAGAAACTGCTATGTCGACTTTAATGGTTACAGTGATGATCCTAGCACAAGACTGTGGAACAGAGTCAAGGAGCAAAGAACAGATACTTGGTAAATGGAAAGAAAAAAGGCAAGGTTGATTAATGGGCTGAAGGGCCACCTGGAACAAGTTAGGGCAGGAGTCAAAGAAGCAGCAGATGCAGATACTCTGATAAAAAAAGATGTGGTAGGGACTGATTCAGACTCCTTTATTCTTCTGATATAACTTTGTCGAGAGGGTAACCGTCTTTACTTATTCAAGTCTGGAAGTGGGACCCAAACATGGTGTATACCATAACACAAATTCAGCAGAACCTACCACCAACATCTTGCTCCAATCTTTTCTTTCACATTTTCCAGACAAGGAAAGAAAAAAGCATTCAACCTGCTTCTAATGTGTCCAGAACTGAAACCGTGTGGAAGTCTTCACTGACACATCTGAATCTGAATCTGATATTGAGTATGCTATGGAAGAGCTTCTGCTTTCCCATTACATATCCTTAAATAAGAGCAGATATCAGTTTTATGAAATGAAAGCAGTTTCAAAATGCCCTATTCATACCCAACTCCAATTTGGATCACTTTCACCAATATAAGTACCCGCAAAAGAACATTCTTGGTGTTTGTATCAACAGGTGCACCATTGGTTATGGTTGTAACTTACTACCAAGAGATTGGGGTTGGAATTTGCTGAGTGGAGAGTTTAACTCACACCCTTCCAGTCCCTCACAATCTTTTGACGTTAATATCATGCAAATGCAAGGCTGGTTGGGATCGAGGGTGTGTTTGCAGAAAAGCTAGTGGTCAATGACCTCTACTCCGTGCTCCTTATCGTGATGGGAGCTGTAGTAATTCTGAAAAACCAGAAGCAAGTAAAGAATCTGACAGCAGTGAAAAGAAAACTTATTGATAGTTTTTGGGTACAAAGTTGTGATATTTTCTCTTTTAGGAACCCACCTATACAACCACGAATTTGTAATACTTTGTGGAATGAACCCATTCAAGATCATCACTTACAGTATAGTTGCCAACAGTGAACAATGTTTACAGCTTTGTATGTGTAATATTTATCATGGATTATTTGTCAGTTAATCACCATGGTCATGGTTTTGAAAACATTATAGCATACAGCACAACAAGAACTACTGTATTTTCAGGGCCTGGGGTCAAGTGACCTTAACTTTAAACAGACACATTGGATATATGGGAACTTTTATTATATCATTCTATAGGGCTCAATAAAGCATCCCATCAAGTGTCATCTCTCCCCTATTCTTAAAATGTTCTCATATGATTATAAACTGTATATTCAGTAGTTAGAACAACTGTTTTACTTACCTAAAAGGCTATTCCGTAATTTAGTCATAGCCAGAATAAAACTGGATGGTATGAAAACTCAAACAAAAGAGGCAAAACTGTTTTAATTACTATAGAATTTACCGTACGCAGAGGATGATGCAAAATGAGATGTCTAAAGGCAAAACGTGATCGGAATCATCAAAGATTATAAAGTGCATGAAAACTTAAAGATATAAAATTAGAATGTTAATGGAACTCAAGGTTCATCACATATTTTAAGATTGGAGTCGGTTGGTGAAGACCAAACTATACACATAGAAGGATAGATACATAGATAGACAGATAACTAGATACATAAGATGTAAAAATAGATATACACATAAATATATAGATAGCTTTTAAAGATCAGTGAAAAAATACAAAGTGCTACTCAGAATCTTGATGTAGAGTCGCATTTCCAATATCCTGAAGTTACCAATATTCACAGATAGGCTAACTTTACCTCCATCTCTCATCTTTCTCTCCTCATTGTGAAAGTCTTCCCTACACCAATAAATTTTATCTTTCTCTCAAGAAAAAATCCATCCATATTAACAAAAAACGCACAATGAATATGATACACATTAAATAGAAATCTTGCATCTCATTCCATGAGTATTTGCACAATTGCAAATATTTGAATACTGATTTCTTTAGTTATTAGTTATAGTTGGATAATGTGATGCTAAGAAAATGTGAATGCAAGACTAATACCTTAAATGAACAACAAATCTTTTGCAAGTTATATAGAGGTATACAATTCTTCTCTACTGCAATTGTTCAATGGCTACTTTCCTCTTGGTAAGGGTAGATGAGACTCTTTAGCTACGGTAAGCAGCTCTTCTGGTACACTCCAAAATCAAACCATTATTCTCTAGACTTGGAAAGTGTCATAGCCTTTGTACCATGGTCTACCACTGTCTTGGGTTAGAGTTCTCTTGCTTGAGGGTATACTCAAACACACTATTCTATCTTATTTCTCTTTCTTTTATTTTGTTAAAGTTTTACAGTTTATTTAGTAAATATTTATTTAATGTTATTACTGTTCTTAAGATATTTTATTTTTCCTTGTTTCCTTTCCTCACTGGGCTATTTACCCTCTTGGAGCCCCTGGGCTTATAGCATGCTGCTTTTCCAACTAGGGTCCAGCCTAGCAATTAATAACAATAATACTAATAATAATACAAAAACCTTTGCAGATATTTCCAAAGCAGCTCAAAATATGTAAATTAGATTAGGCCTAGTTTACTGTAGCTATACCACTAACAAAAATAATCCTCTCAATCAGCTGCGATGTAAAAATCTTATTATGGATTACGTTCACGAACGTAAACCTCAACATCATTCAGAGCAAAAGCATCCACCAATTCGCCCACGTGCTGCGCAGAGACAAAGCGTCCACAGACGCCTTGGCTGGAGTTGAAGTGCACACGTTTCGTTCCACTGTAAACACCTGGGTACAGTCCTATGAACTCCCACAGGGACAGGTCTCTGTCCGCTGGCACAATTGGACCAGCACGAACCTAGAAAAATGAGAAAGGCCTCTAACTAATAACCGTCCAGATCTTGTATAGTACAATTACTCAAAATCGGGAGTTAAAGGTTTGTTGACGCTGTTATGACCCTACCGTCAGCCATAGTGCAATCTACATACTATTGATTCAACACTCGTTATAAATTCCAAAGTTTTCCTGGAAAATTTATACTAGCAAACTATCAGTTTAAATATTCAGAGTTATAGGATAAGACTTAACAGTCCTTGTATTATGTGTCAAGCCAGAATCAGCATCACCATACTATCCAATTAGAGTAAATGGAATTTATAGGCACATTACATTTCAAAAAGGGGCAAAGAAGAGCATTTAATTTGCCAGTTACATTTCTTGCCCATATATTCTTAAATAATGGGCACATATGAGTTCAAAACAAGAATTTGTGTACCTTCACAGTTTAAGATCCCTCAAATGATTTTAAAAAAGGCCACGCTGTTTGTTTGTTAGAGAGAGAGAGAGAGAGAGAGAGAGAGAGAGAGAGAGAGAGAGAGAGAGAGAGAGAGAGAGAGAGAGAGAGAGAGAGTATCGTCTTTACTCAAAATTTAAGTATTCAAGAGCTACGGTGAGATCTTGTGTTTTACCCTGAAAACACCCAGTGTCAAAAGTAATGAAAACTTTAAAAAAATGCTTCACTTGTTATGGGAAAACCTTAAACTCATGTAAACGAAGTTGACATAAGTAATAAGAAACTATTCTCCAACAAACATAAGCAACCTTGTGTTAATAAACTTTTTAATTCCAATTTACGCCCCCCCCCCAAAAAAAAAAGAACAATATACAGACTGGTTACACATATCTCTTTCCAAATATTAGAGATATTCTCCCTTATTCCAAACTTACCTCAGGTTTTAGAGTAACCCAGTATTAATAAAGAATGGCTGAAGATTATTAATGCAGTAAAACCCACCAAAAAAGACTGCATTAACGCTTAAGCTAACGGCAAGAGGCCGTTTATACTCTACAGTTAAAATTTCGAGGATAAAATTGCACATTACTGTTCCACAAACAGAATTGTAATCCAGTTTTCTTTCATAAATTGATTTAACCAGAAATTTCTATCAAAGAAAAATTGCTGTTAAATAATCTAATCGTAGGAAAGGCTAGTAATATAGCCTGTGTTATGGAAAAAGAAATAATAATTCTTTTTTCATCCATGAATAAAAGAAAATGAGCGCATGGAATAGTTAATTTATTCCACGTAAGTAAATACGTGATTCATAATATCGATAATAAAAAATTCCCTATGAAATACTATGAACTGTGGACACGTGTCTAAGTGTGAAGACACCTGCTATTGACACATTTCTCAGGCTTCACTTCATATGTTAGAACAATGTTCAGTCACTGACAATAATATGAGGTGACCCTTACCCCTGCTCGAAAATGTAAGTCATATTAGAGAAAGTAATATAATTTAACATATTTGAAGATGTGAGTCGCCTACTGAAGATCCAATTGTGCAATAATATTCGATATATGGTAGAATACACGGTCTGGATAAATATATTATCAAGAGTCGTTGAATTGGTTTACAAACGGCTAAATAATAATTGCCAATGCAGACCTGAACTGTAAGATGAAAGGGATGGGATTTAGTGTCCTAAAAATAATAGCACATAAGCACCTCTACTAGGAGAAGGACACTTCAAAATCAAACCATTATTCTCCAGTCTTGGGAAGTGCCATAGCCTCTGTACTATGGTCTTCCACTGTCTTTGGTTAGAGTTATCTTGCTTTAAGGGTACACTCGGACACACTATTCTATCTAATTTCTCTTCCTCTTGTTTTGTTAAAGTTTTTATAGTTTACATAGGAAATAATTATATTAATGTTGTTACTGTTCTTGAAATATTTCATTTTTCCTTGTTTTCTTTCCTCACTGGGCTATTTTCCCTGTTGGGGCCCCGGGGCTTAGAGAATCCTGCTTTTCCAAGTAGAGTTGTAGCTTAGCAAGTAATAATAATAATAATAATAATAATAATAATAATAATAATAATAATAATAATATTTTGAGTTTGTCAATATTCAACTGCATCCATTATAAATTGCAAGATGCACTCAGGCCAGCACACATCATCTGTGTAAGAAATAAACTTGTTTTGAAGGCAAAACCATATATCTTGCACAGATGCACGTAATTTGAATAAGACTAAGCCAAGAACCATATTACCTATAACAACACCAAAAATTACATGATTAAAGTATAATAATGCCAAGACTTCAAGCACGTAAACTTTTGTGAAGACTTAACTGTAAACTATCAATACTTTCAGCATATTTACTCAAAAGTTTTGCCTTAAGGTGCTCAAGAACTCTAGACAGTATGGCATACAAAAGAATTAGGCAACAGCAGACGGTACTGTGTCATCATTCTCTCATTTATCTAATTGAGTAACATTCCAAATTTGTATAAAAATATAATTAGAATATATTCTCCTTAAACAACAAAAAGTTACACATACCTTGGGAGCTAAGTAATCAGCACTTTTATCGCAAAACAATCAAATCACACGTACGATTTGGATCTAAATGTCTATAAGCTTCATAACCAATTAAAATATTCTTAATCCTATCGCCTTGAACAGGTAAACTAGTCAATACAGCCTCAAATGCCAGAAAAAAAAAGTAAAAAAAAACGAGTCTTTCATAACTTTGCTTATTGACAAATATATCACACAAAAGGGTTGCTTTTTTGGGGGGGCGGGGGGCCCAGTCAGTGACACATCTATCCCGTTTAAATGAAAAAAAAAAGGTAAACTGGGTCAACATTTAATCAATAAAGCATATATTTGACATAAATCCGCCATTTGCGTTCTTGAGTTGTACTAAGAAAGGTTTCAGTCATTGTAGCAAGGCTTTCATTTTCTTTTAAAGAATTCTAAGTTGCATTCATTGTTTCTAGGACTGTATTCACTCACTAATATGGAATCATGTAATGATTCTATGTCAGATAAAATCAATGCCATTTCCAAAGGAATGGAGACAGAGCATAGAAATACAATCAACACGCCTAACCTAAAAAGGAGGCTTATAACACTCAAAACTATGTGTCCTTGTTTTTCTTATTTCCACATAAAATGTCAGTAAGATTCACTAAATAGCCAAATGCAAAGGAACACTGAATTTAACCAATGAAGTATTCCCTGCTGTAAACTTAGAAGCAATCTAAAATAACTGATGTGGCCCATTTTTATGCTGGTAAACAAGCAGGAAATTACGCTCAATACTACTCAGAGGTTTCTATAACAGAAAAATATCCATGATACTTCATATCCCAATAAAACAGCCTCAATTCAAGATGCCTGCCATTTACATTGAAAAATCTACAGGTTATAGTAGGGAAACTAATTGAACTGTGTGATTAATTAGGACCTGGTGACTTCAAATGTTTTAGATTATGGTGGTACCAGTTCTTAATAGCAAATAAAAAAAGACGTTCTGAAATTCACTCTTCATGACAACTTAAATATGCAGTGAGTTTTTTTTTATATCATTCAAGGTTGAAATTTTAGTTTGGCAAAGATAACTAGAAATACTGGTACAACTAACTATTGACAATATCTCATGACAAGTACAAGAGCCTTTAAAGAAAAAAAATTCAGGTTTAAAGCGTATAAAGATCAACTGATCCTAGTTCTTTGTCTCAATGTAGCAGGACATATGATTATGCCAGCTATCGTGTAATGACCAAAAAACTCTTGCAACTTAAAACACAAGATTAAGTACACACTTCCTGTATTCTGATGGCACATTGCCAAGGTATAAGTGCCTGGTATACCACTTAGATGTTCCATAAATATTTCATTCCAGAAATGAAGATAAAATTCGAGCATATAGTTGCCTTTCAATGCATTCCTCTTGATCAATAATATTTATGTACATTCTCTAAACATCGTAATGAAAAAGGCATACATATCGAATCTTCCTCTCACAATACAAACTCAATCCAGCAACATCTAAACCAAGATATCAATTACATAACAGCTTCTTACACTAACACTCAGTGGGTGTTTAAGATGAACCAGAAGGCTATTGATGCAGACCCAGTCATGAACATAATGGACTGCTGTAAGGAGTTTACAATTGCAAATTCCATTACAACCTAAAAGAAATGAGAAGTGACATTGCTACTGCTTTCAAACGTTTCCCAAAAATTGGGGGGTAGACAACTCACTGGCGATGAAACAGAAGACATGTTATACCCAGATGTCATCTTACATTTATAGGAGCATCTGGAATGATCAACAAATGCTGACTTGGAGGAAGCAATCAAGTAATGACAGGTATTCGGAAGGAGCACAGTGATAAGATGAACCCAAGAATTGGACACCAAATAAATTCTAGAGCTTTGAAAGATATGATAAAATAATATGATCCCAATAACAAATGCTAGTTTCCTGGCTAGTACAGTGGTAATGTGTTTGCCTAATATTTGCATGGCAGCAGATCGATCAACGCCCAAGACCATGAGTTTAAGATTTTTACTGGGGAGGCCACTCCTGTGGTTGGGCACCACAGTGGGGTTTATGCATGCCCGGATGACGTTCTGGTGAGCCTCTATTCCGTTGAAACTGGAACTAAAACTAGAAACCTTTACCTTTAAAGTTACCGTTGCCTAACTAAATCAATATCCCTCTGCAGAAATGCATGATGATATGATTAAGCAGAGAAAACTAGTATGTATCCAAAGAACGATCCCCGACCATCTACGTCATCCGCTCTTCATGACGTTATCTATTGTCATCCGAGTTTCCACTTCTGTCATGCTAAAGTGATCTAGATGATCCCCCTTTTGTTTTCTCAGGACATCAGGAGTAAACACAGACCTCCAAAATGATCCCTCAATATACCTACATTCTGTTGCAAAGCTACAACAGACTGTATTTTAGATAAAATTAATCTTAAAATCAAATAAACAGTTCAGTGGCTACTTTCCTTCTGGTATTGGTAGAAGAGAGACTAGCTGTGGTAAGCAGCTCTTCTGGGAGGACACTCCAAAATAAAACCATTGTTCTTTAGTTTTGGGTAGTGCCATTGTCATTGTCACTGTCCCATGGTCTTCCACTGTCTTGGGTTAGTTTTCTTGCTTGAGGGTATGTATACTCGGGCAAACATTTCTGTCTTATTTCTCTCCCTCTTGTTATTTCAAGCTTCTATAATTTTTCTATGAAAGATCTATTTTAATGTTATTACTGTTCTTAAAACATATTATATTGTTCACTACTTCTCTTGCAGTTTATTTCCTTATTTTCTTTCCTCATTGAGCTACTTTTCCCTCTTGAAGCCCTTTGGCTTATAGCATCCTTCATTTCCAACTAGGGTTGTGGCTTAGCTAGTTATAATAATAATAATAATAATAATAATAATAATAATAATAATAATAATAATAAAATTTAAGATCAGTATACATCGTCAAAATGCAACCCAGTTGATGAGTGTATTTCCAACAAAATGACTCAGTCTCTTACCTCAACTTTTTGAAACCGGAAAGCGAAGCCTCCCGGCCTTGGCAAGATGTCAACAAAGTGGACGATGTAGTTAGCTCCCAGATCAACCATCCACCAAGGCCGATACCCTCCGCCCTCGAAACGAGTGTTCAAATCGTCATCAACTGCATTGGCACTAAAAGAGATTCCAGGATAAATAAAATGCATATTAAATACAGCAATGGTTTATGAGGATGAAATAGAGACATGGAAGAACAGAATCTGCACACGCTCATTATAAGTTAAATTATGGAAAAAGGCTAGTCTGGAATGTAAAAATATTGCCTTCCACATTGTGAAGGGAAAAAATAATCAAAGATTAATGAAAAAAATCCTAACAATATTCATACTCTTTTTTTTAATAAGATTAAACTCCTTTTGAACTATTAAATAATCATCAACTTGTTTCATCTGCCTTCTTGTCTTTTTCAAACTTTCAGTATTAATTTCGGACAGACCAGAGATAAACACTGGCAAGAGCATACAAATACTAAAGATAAATCAACACAACTATAATGAACACTAACGGAGCATTCCATGCTCCAGAAGAGTAAGCTGTTTTTCCTTTAGCCATCTCCTTGAGAGATCCTCCTGCAGGAGGCGCTGCAACTTCAGTATCAACATAAACGTTAGTCGATTCCAATCCCACTCCATAGATCTGACATACATCCGGGTCTGCGGAAAGTGAAGGCACAATGAAGTCACTAAAATGACGCGAAATAAGAATTCGTTGGGTGAGTGAATTGAGTACTTGAACTTAAACTTTCACTTTTTTTTTCTTTTTTTTATATCACTAATGCAGTGTTCGCTGTGGATACCAGATTTCAGTAAACAAACCGAGTTAGAATTCAACATAATATTCGATTATCTTAATAAAAGAGTGGAATATATATCTTTGATTGCTATGTGGCTGTGAGATGAGCAGAAGCTTCAAAGAGATCTAAAATTTTCATACCAATATCTTGAAAGAAGAAAAATCTCAAAATTATTTCTTCAAAGAGATTTGGTATCTCTAAAAACTATACCTTTAAAAAGACATGACATTTCACCAAATAACTTCCGATTTAATAATAGCATTGATTCTTTATGTCATCGTAATCCTTCTTGTTTTTCAAGATGTTAATTTTGTTACTTCCTTGATTCTTTGTCTTTTGTTTTTCATTAAATTACCAATCCAGCGATTTGTTATAAAAAAAAAAATTAGCATTTATTTTATTTTTATTTTTTTTTTTTTTGGGGGGGGGGGGCTTTCTGTTATATGAAGGCATGGTATTTCCTTTAGTACAGAATAAAAATTACATATCAAAATATGAGACACTTTCCAAGTGATTTGCCTGTATTAAACTTGATTGTATTAAGGACACATTTTCCAGTAAATAATTTCAAAGATGATTTTTTTTTTTGGGGGGGGGGGTAAAGTAAAACATATTTATATTTGTGACCATTCATCATCACCATCACCCTTGATTATTTTAGAGGCGTTTATATCCACCTTCATTTAATCCACCAGGAATGGCCCAGTTTGTGTGTTGAAGCTCGTAATTTTTTTTGAGGCAGTAGCTCTTAAATATAAAATCCTACTTGAGAATCACATAGCTTCGAATCTTCTTAGCCCAGGTACCGTGTGCTTCAAAATCCGTGTTTCAAATATATTAATATTGATCTTTTAGCATCCAATGTCCGCCCTAAAATCCTGAGAGCACTGCTGCCTTCCTTATGCCATAATCACTTGTCTTTTAAATTTTAACTATGAAGGATAAACATCGTTTCGAAGCCTCCAGAGAACTTTTTAAGGAAAAATAAAGAAATGTAGCCCACATCAATTACTCCAAGGGAAGAAACAGATTTTAATGCTAGATTTTATAACGTAGCCTATACCTGCCAAGACTAAACTGAAGCCATTGTGCTTACGTAACTTGAAGCTTCCTATATTATGTACCACCTCCAGATACAGCGTTTCTGTATTCACAATAGCAATCTAAGTATATATAATGGACAAGGACAACTTTTATACACAGTATATAGGACCAACAAACTGTAAATAACTGCACTGACCTGAGAATTCGAAGAAATAGCAGTTTTTCCGAGAACATATAATAGCACAGATAGGGGCCCCAGGAACGCTGTAAATTATGGGCACATGCAGCTGTCGATCCAAGGGAGGAATACAGTGGTGTCTTGGGGTATGATATAACCGTCCATGGCTTTCAGGTAACTTCAAGCACATTGCAATAGTGGCCACAAGGAAAATCTTCAAGTCCATCCTAAGGAAATTCAAAATACTGATAAACAGTTACATATTTTCACCAACACTCTTATACTAAGTGTATATTGATTAAATTCTAGATCACTTGAAATCTCAAAGGTGTAACAACGGCAAACTGTTTACTAACAAGATGCCCGAAAATTATCAGTCTCAACATCATCATTTTAGAAATGAAAACTAGGGACTCTTATGTTGAGGGGTCTCGTTATTTGAATTTCAATTATTCTTATATCATTTGGTTTTAAGTAATTTTTCTCCATTAATCTATTATCTCTTTTTTTATCAATAATTTCTCTAATGGGGCCCTTAGGTTTATGGCAATATATATTTCTTTTCAATAAGGGCAGCAGGCTAGGCTATTGCTACTACTTCGAATACTACTAATACTTCTATAGTTGATAATATTAAAGATAATAATCATAATAATAACAACCCCCAGCCCTCGCTACAATGTATCCTAACTGCTCGTTAAAACGATTCCACAGAGATCCAGGCTCCAGCTCACGCTGTAAACATACTTCCTATCCAACGAATTCAGGTTTGTATAGCTAGAAAAAATACAAATTATCTTTTAAAAATCGTGATACTATTGTGGACGAGATCATTATGAGGGGTAGATGGAGATGGTTTGGTGATGCTCTTCGCACTCCCCAAGAGAGATTAGTTCATCCACGGTCCAGATATACCAGGTCAACCAGACAGCGTACCGATTTTAAGCCTCTTCTGCGCACCTACGTCATCTGAAGGGGCTTATAGTTGGCGAGACCTATTAAGAACGTACATCTATCACACAGTCAATGTAAATAAAACAACATTTTACCTTTGGAAAATAATTTATTTTATTAAGTTACAACTTTCATTTTCTTTCCTAGGGTCTCCCTGCATGGTTGTCCTTGAGGTTTTCTATACTTTATCAAATTATTAAGATATTGCATTCGAAAATATACCGATATCTTAACAAAAAAAGCAATAACATCGTCAGGAACTTCAACAGCAGACTGTTTTAATTGTAAATAAAGCTTTTTAAAACAATTTTTCCCTCCATGAGAGCTTCCCTGTGTACAGGATTAAAAATTTTCCGCATTATTAACAAATGTGAAAAAAAAACTGACTAGAAGGTGCATGTAATTCCCCCCGATTAACACATGCTATCCAAGTATCATTCCTTAGCACTTCTTCAGTCTTATTTCCTAACTCGGGATATTTTACACAAAATTTCTTTATGATATATCTACCAATGTATTTAAGAGCTTCTTCCTCAATTACTCCCCCAATATCTTTATTTCTTTATTTGCTGTCAGAAGGTCTTCTTCCTCGTCTAAAGCATCTTTCTCTAAATCAAAATCTATATTTCTGAATATCTGCGTTGTTAGGCATATTTCTAACGCTAAGTCCCTTTCTTTCGTTATAGATTCATCGTCTTTGGCTGATTCATGAGATTTTTCAGCAGTGGTGATATTACACTTTTCACTTAATACTTTAATTTCCTTTCCTAGTAAAAAAAATTTTAGCCAAAATTTAAAGTTCACAACATAAGGATGATCATAGTGCCCATCCATTTGCCTTATACACCCAAAGAAATATTCAAGGCAATCTTGATTTAGTCTTAGTGTGAGTAGGTAGTCAATACTATAGGAGTTTTTTAACATATCAAACAAAGCAATGGTAGATTTACATGATAAAATTATTCCTTTCTGAAACTTGAAAAGACTTTCTGTATTAGGATTTTTAACTCTCATAGTATTCATTACCTCGATTACCTTGAGCAGTGTACCTGTTTGTTTTTCTACATCAATACCAAAAGCATTGCTTTTACCAAACTTTCCATACATGGAGGAAGAATTCATTATGTCGAACCAATCATTTATTAAAAGAATAAAATCAGATGTTTGATTCCAGTTTTGACACTCCAACAGTCCCTTTTCCCCTAAATATTTTAATGAGTTGGCACATGACCTAGACGGTAATTGAACTGCTAATTTAATGGGTTGTCTTTGTTGACCTGTTACAGTTAATTGCATTTCATTAATCTTATATGCAAGCCCATATTCTGTTTTGGTTTTATTAAGCATTTCCCGTATGCCTTCATCTGAAATACACTCTCCAGTCTTGAGGAAAAAACCGGAGTCAATAAAATTATTTATAACTAATTTAATTAAATGTGGAACATCTGAGAAAACAAAAACTTCTCTTCCTGCCTTAAGATTTTTTAAAGATACACTATTTTCAAGAGGGCCAATATTAAGGTGTTTCCACATACGCAGTTACTTGGCATTATTAGTGACGGAATGAATGAATAAAATGATAATGGACACAGCGTCTCCTATTGTTTACGTTACCTCTATAGGTAGCTAACTAAGGTAACGTTCCTTTGTTTTGTTTACCCACGTGTGTGAGACGGGGAAGCTTGATGTCACAGTATGGATGATTCACAGCTTAAGCTGCGCGTTGGCTGACCTGGTATATATAGACCTTGAGTTCATCAAACTTTCAAATGGGCTCCACAAGGCACTAGAAGAGTTGGAAGACCCAGGCCTACATGGCTGAGGACTATGAAGCGTGAGATAGAAGATTATGAATGGAAAAGTATTGCATCAGTAGGCGTAGGAAGAGATGATGGTGATATTGATTGTGGACACTAAAGTTAGTCGATTATAGAAAGTTACCAGTGTTATTCTATACATCATTTTGATGCACCTGTGTTACACTGGTAGTGCCAGGAACAATATTTTGAAAAAAAAAAATGGAGGTACTAATGGATTTGTGCTCTGGTGAGTTTGCCCTTCCTGGGTGGAGTATTGCTACTAATATGATAACGCTTGCTATCAACAGTATCATCATTGGCTATAGTAGTAGACACAGTTGTAGCAGTAGCCAATGTGCAGCCCTAATTCAAAAAATCATATATTACTAAACAGTCAAAAGACTGCATCAGAAGATAGTTTGTATTCGTGTGGGAAGAACTTGTTGCATAGGATTTGAACCACTGTTCACTTTAGGTATAGGAAGTATTTTTCCATTTAATGTATATATATATATATATATATATATATATATATATATATATATATATATATATATATATATATATATCACCTTACGCCCATTTGATAGGAGAATTGCATACATCACTTCACTACTGGTTATGTATATTACTGCAGCTAATGGCACTAAACGTCAGCCAGCATCTCAAGTGCCCAATTTCTTGCCATTGTTTGTATCATTTCCATCCCCTCTCATAGATTTTGATTCCTAAAAGTCATTTTGTTAAGAAAAATCACATTTCTATTGGCAGATCTTTCACCAATCTGCATCTATTATTATTATTATTATTATTATTATTATTATTATTATTATTATTATTATTATTATTATTATAACTAGCTAAACAACAACCCAAATTAGAAAAGCAGGATGCTAAAAGGCTCCAACTGGGAAAATAGCGCAGTGAGGAAAGGAAATAAGGAAACAGAAAAGTGTGCCTAGTTGTACCCTTACACAAGAGAACTCTAGCCTAAGTCAGTGAAGACCACGGCTGAGCAGAGGCATTACCCAAGACTAGAGAAAAATGGTTTGATTTTGGAGTGCCCCTCCCCCTAGATTACCTGTTTACCATAGCTAAAGAGTCTCTACTATTCGTACCAAGTGGAAAGTAGCTACCGAATAATAACAGCGCAGTAGTTAACCCCTTCAATGAAGGAGATTTTTTCGGTTATCATAGTGTTGTCATGTGTACGAGGAAAGAGGAGAACGCATAAAGAATATGCCAGACAATTCGGTATATTTGTAGGCAAAGGAAAATGAACCGTAAACAGAAATTGATCCAAAGTAGAACTATCTGACCAGTCAAAGGACCCAATAACTCTCTTCCAATGATATCTCAACGGGTGGCTAGTACCTTGGCCAACCTACTACCTATGATTACTCTCATGATTGCTGTCTCCTAAATAACAGTAAATACGTTACCTTTCAAAAGTCAATGGGAGCATCAGATGATATTTTACCAAAAACAAATAAATTAAATCGTAACATCTATGTTATACTTTCTTATAAAGACAGTAAATGTCATTATGAAATAGGAGATTATCGTTGCCCATTCTGTGATCCAGTCCGCTTTTATAATGCGGATGAATGGTATGTCAATGGGGTATACTATGTAACCATGTCTTGGAGGAATAGCAGGTTTAACAACCTGATGGTTAGCCTTGTATAGGTGTAAAAAATGGATAATGATGGGGACATTTATGCACAGAGAATTAATCTAGGGACCTGTAGTTAACTTTAGACGGTGAATGTGACCGTAATGTTTTTTTTTCCTAGAAGCACCGCTCCCTTAAGAATATCATATTAATGTTAGATAGGAACTTATATATAAATTCCAATGCATACATATGTACATACAGACAGCCTCTTGCTCAGAAAAAGAGAGGCTAGACCCTCCTAGTGCCAGTCCTTCAACAGACGATAAAATGTATACAATATATATATATATATATATATATATATATATATATATATATATATATATATAGATAGATAGATAGATAGATAGATAGATTGATTGATTGATATATAGATAGATAGATCAATAGATAATTATATATAGGTGTGTATGTGAGTATATACAGTATATAACCAACTGTTTGTGTGGGTAGATGTGTGTAAGTGCGTATATGAGAGTTTCTCATGATAGCCACTTGAATAGTTCATAAAAGAAGCGCTTGCAAAACCTATGTGCTTTACAAGATGGTCAGCAAAAATCAATGAAAATGACCAGAGCCATTGTATCTGTTAGTTTGTTTTATTCTGTATCTGTCTCTGAACAGAATTATGAAAAAAAAAAATTAACAATCTGAGTTTAATTATTCTGGGTGGAAAGATAATCATTAGGTATATTTTTTTTTAGATAAACTAGGATTTACTTGAACTCGGTCAAATAAAACTTCAAAGGTGCCAGAACGTAAATTTTTTACATGGTCCTTAGAGAGGCTCTATATAATTCTTCCTGGATTGCAGTTGGCAAAGCAATTTAAATATTCAAAGGCATGCTGCCATTAAATATTTAAAGACAATGGACAGGTCACTACACCAAAGTATCTATGAGACCGAACTTATACATTCATAATCAATGAAAAAAAAAGGCTGTTGCTAACTTAGAAGGTAGACCTATAGACCCCTACAATACCTTTATCCTTAGCTCAAAATGAACAGGGGACCTCTCTCTACTGAAAATATAAGTGGATGTAAGGGGTCCACAAGCTTGAAATGCTGAGAAACACTGCTCCAGGGTATGATCATGCAACATTTCCATTACCAACTTTAATACTATTAAAAAAGCTTCATCATCATTTCCTCCTACGCCTATAGACGCAAAAGGCCTGGGTTAGATTTCGCCATTCGTCTCTATCTTGAGCTTTTAAATCAGTACTTCTCCATTCATCATCTCCTACTTCACGCTTCATAGTCCTCAGCCATGTAGGCTTGGGTTTTCCAACTCTTCTAATGCCTTGTGGAACCCAGTTGAAAGTTTGATGAGTTAATCTCTCTTGGGGAGTGCGAAGAGCATGCCCAAACCATCTCCATCTACCCCTCATCATGATCTCATCCACATATGGCACTTGAGTAATCTCTCCTATAGTTACCTTTCTAAAAGTTTACAAATAAATTTTCAAAAATAATGAAAAGAGTACCTGAATCCACTAGGGCAATTATAAAAGGGAATTACTGGGCTATGGATTGGGTGAGATATCTTCCAAAAAAAATGGCATTTCATATAAAGTCATTCACTTCGGTCGAGACAATAATAATAAAAATAATAATAATAATAATAATAATAATAATAATAATAATAATACTTAGTAACACAAGTTCTTAACATTCAAATTCTCTCTCTCTCTCTCTCTCTCTCTCTCTCTCTCTCTCTCTCTCTCTCTCTCTCTCTCTCTCTCTCTCTCTCTCTCAATAATTCATCCTAAGTGCATACACTTTTAAACCAGACACAAGAAATTTAGATATGCGTGACTGGGATAGCCATCCGAAACGCTCTATACCATGAATACCGGTCTCTTATTATTTAGAAAGATTCTACTCTGATTCCTAACGTTGAAAATTGTCCTTGAATGAGCATTAAATGCTACTTTAAAAGACCAATTGCGGCACTCAAAGTTCGTGACACTCACTACTAACCTTTTTCTACTCTTCAATCCTTTTTCAGGTCAATTTCATGACACCAGATATATTAAGACAGAAGAGTCTCTAGTTATCATTTTAGATGTATTCTATTTATTTAAGAAATACAAATTCCGTCGTTTTCACATTCGGGCACAATTACTCTATCTTCTCTTTCTTCCTCTTTTTTTAAGTAGTTTCTGTAGTTTATATTATGAAAGATCTATTTAAATATTGTTATTGCTCTCAAAATATTTCATTTCAATTGTTCATTATTTCTCCTGTAGTTTATATATTTCCTTATTTCATTTCCTTACTGGGCTGTTTTCCATATTGGAGCTCTTGGGCTTATAGCATCCTGCTTTTCCAAATAGGGTTTTAACTCAGTAATAATAATAATAATAATTCACATTTCCTTACCATATTTCAGAATAGATAACATAAGCTTAAGACTAATTATATCTAGTGCAAAGATACAAGAAAGTCAGCAAATGCGAATAAAATCATACTAACGTGTATCAGTGAAAATCTAACTCCCCACAATTCACGAACAACGTTCTGAAGTAAAAGTATCTGAAAATATCCAGATGTCTATTACTGGACCATCCATTGCAAACATCCCAAGAACAACCACACCATAATAGTATATATAGCTTTGTATAATCAATAAACTCTTCCAAAAGTATTTGTCCAAATTGGAGATATAGTTGCAATCATCAAAAGAAGTTAATTGTTATCATTATTTTCAGCTGTTATTAGTCAACTTAAACAAGTCCTTCCACTTACGTTTTTCTATGCTATTCTATACCAGCTAATTTTCTTAGCTAGTCAATCCATCGTCTTCTCTTTCTTCCCCTCCTTCGCTTGCAATCTCGATGGATCCATTTTGTTATTCTTAATATCCAGCTATCATCTGTCCTTCTCAGTATATGTCCTGCCCATGTTCATTTCTTTCTCTTACATGTTTTTAGAATATCCATTTTTTTCTTTTTCTTAGTGTTATTCCTATCATTACTCTTTCCATTGCTCTTTTAGTTGTAACTAGCCTATATTCTAAGGCTTTAGTAAGGCTCCAAGTTTCTGATGCGTAAGTTAATACTGGTAGAACCATCTGATTGAATACTTTTCTTTTTAGAGAAATTGGCAGTTTACATTTCAGAATCTCATTTTGTTTACCAAACGCTCTCCATCCCATGTTTATCCTTCCTTTAATTCCGGTCTTAAATCCTGGGGAAACACTTACTGTGTTGCAATGTATAGAAATCCTTTACAATTTTTCCCAGTCCATCTCTATTATTAATATTTCTATTTTCATCCTTTAAAGCAAACATCTGTTGGCACCTGTTCTAAATATTCTCATCAATTTGATGCTTCTTACCATCTTTAGTGTTTCCTCAATTTTGGTCTGAGTTTGTTTACGTGTCTTGAGTTTTTAGTTTGTTTATTGTTTTGGATAGTTCTGTTAATTCTTTTTTCATCGTTCTTGTATTTTACCTTCATTTCCCATCTTTTCTTAATTAGGCTTTTGGTCTTTTCTGGTAGTTTTCCTTGATCTTGTTTAGGAATTTTTCCACCTACATCCTTTGCTGATTCAAATACAAATTTTGTCAAATTACTCTTCCTTTATCATTTACTTGCTTCCATTTCATCATGTAGCTGGGAATGTCTATTTTGTAATGCCAAACTAAATTCATCAGATTTATTTCATTTCATATATATATGCGCATATATATATATATATATATATATATATATATATATATATATATATATATATATATATATATACATATATATATTGAAAAGGTACCACAATGATGTAAGTCATATATAAAAACTATGTGTAATTTTATAGATTATACAAAGAACTTTTAAAGCTTTTGTTCATCATCTGTGGAGTTGGTCACTGAGTCCACAGATGATGGACTAAAGATGTAAAAGTTCTTTGTATAATCTACAAAAATACACACACTTTTTATACACGTCTTACATCATTGTGGAACCTTTTCAACATAATAAGGGAGTACGAAATTGTACTAATTTGCACCATATATATATATATATATATATATATATATATATATATATATATACAATATATATATATATATATATATATATATATATATATATATACAATATATATATATATATATATATATATATATATATATATATATATATATAT
>NC_090764.1:20795858-20863358 GCF_036898095.1 Palaemon carinicauda
CGAGCAGGAAAATACCCTAGAGACTGTCCATATACATATGATCAGCGCCCAAGCCCCCTCTCCACCCAAGCTGGGACCAAGGAGGGCCAGGCAATGGCTGCTGATGACTCAGCAGATAGACCTATAGGCATTCTCAACCCCCAACCCCACATACATACCTCACAAGGATGGTGAGGTTGCAGCGACCAAAAACAAAACTAATGAGTTTAAGCGGGACTTGAACCCCAGTCTGGCGTTGACCAGTCAGGGACATTACCACATCGGCCACAACCATTTGTTGTTAATATCGCAGCAGCTAGGAGAGTCAACCTTTAAAGACACGACTACTGAACACATTAGGATGGCACTAAAGGATTCTACATTTATCATGGTAGAGGGTATGTATAAGAACCCACCTTTAACTATTCTGACCCATCTTGTCACTTAAGCAAAGAGTTCCACATAAATATTAACTAGGAGTCTATATCAATCTGCGTGATGGCTGTTGGTTTGGAAATAATACATTAATAACCAATCAATCAAGACGGCCCAAAACCCTTTTAGGGATTGGCCAACTAGTCATACATGTTATTCATCCTTTTCCCAAACATTGTTACTTTTCCCTTCAAGTATTTTGAGATATATTATCTCCCACCTTACAATCATTCGTTATAATTTCTTCTGAATAACCGCGTGAATTAAACACGTTAATTTTTATCAATCATTTCAACATTTATATCTTGAGCTTCTGACTTTCCTATTATTGTTGTTGTTGTTGTTGTTGTTGTTGTTGTTATTATTATTATTATTATCCAAGCTACAACCCTAGTTGGAAAAGCAAGATTCTATAAGCCCAAGAACTCCAATAGGGAAAATAGCTCAGTGATGAAAGTAAATAAGGAAATAAATAAATGAGGAGAACAGATTAACAATAAATCATGCTAAAAACAGTAACAACGTTAAAATAGATATGTCATATATAAACTATAAAAAGAAGTCAGCCTGTTCAACATAAAAACATTTGCTGCCACTTTGAATTTTTGAAGTTCTACTGATTCAACTACCCGATTAGGATGATCATTCCACAACTTGGTCACAGGTAGAATAAAACTTCTAGAATACAGTGTAGTATTGAGCCTCATGATGGAAAAGGCCTGGCTATTGGAATTAACTGCCAGCCTCGTATTACGAACAGAATGGAATTGCCCAGGAAGATCTGAATGTAAAGGATGGTCAGAATTAGGAAAAATCTTATGCAACATGCATAATGAACTAATTGAACGACGGTGCCAAAGATTAATATCTAGATCGGAAATAAGAAATTTAATAGACCGTAAGTTTCTGTCCAACACATTAAAATGAGAATCAGAAGCTGAAGATCAGACAGGAGAACAATACTCAAAACAAGGTAGAATGAAAGAATTAAAACACTTCATAATAGATTGATCACCGAAAATCTTGAAAGACTTTTACAATAAGACAATTTTTTTTGTGTAATGGAAGAAGACACAGACCTAATGTATTTCTCATAAATAAATTTGCTGTCAAGAATCACACCTAAATTTTAAGAGTCATACAAAGTTAAAGAAACATTATCAATACTGAGATCCGGATGTTGAGGAGCCACTATCCTTGACCTACTTACAATCATACTTTGAGTTTTGTTAGGAATCAACTTCATACCCCATAATCTGCACCATGCACTAATTTTAGCTAGATCTCTATTAAGGGATTCAGCAACCCAAGATCTACATTCAGGGGATGGAATTGATGCAAAGACAGTAGCATCATCTGCATATGCAACAAGCTTGTTTTCTAGACCAAACCATATGTCTATGTGTATATAGTATGAAAAGTAATGGGCCAAGAACACTACCCTGTGGAATACCAGATATCACATTCCTATACTCACTACGGTGCCCATCAACAACAACTCTTTGAGATCTATTACTTAAAAAAATCAATAATAATGCTAAGAAACGACCCACCCACTCCCAACTGTTTGAGTTTGAAAACAAGGGCCTCATGATTAACACGGTCAAAGGCAGCACTAAAATCAAGGCCAATCATACGAACTTCCAGACCACAATCAAGGGATTTCTGTACAGCATTGGATATTGTAAGAAGGGCATCACATGCTCCAAGGCATTTACGAAAACCAAATTGCAAACTAAGGAATAGATGATTACATTCAGCAAACCTATTAAGACGTCTTGCTTACATAATAATAACAACATTTAATGTGTTTTTGCTATTCACTTCCTATACTATGCAACATCAAGGCCCTAAACATTGCCTCGTGTCAGGATGCCAAAAAACTTAAAAATTAATCAATAAAACAACACTGTCTCTATTGAATACACCTTAAATTTATAAAAGCTAAACGATTTTTTCCCCTTTATTTTAAAATTTCTATAATAAACATTTTATTGATAGTAATCTCAATCATTTTTACACCAACATATTCCGTCTCCTGTCGATGGTTCTGTAGTCTGTCTTAAATTAACTTTTGCCTTTAAATAACGGACATATTAATGTTTTACGTAGCAATTATTTTTTCATAACCTTTCCTTGTTCACACATAAAATACGCGTTCTCTCTCTCTCTCTCTCTCTCTCTCTCTCTCTCTCTCTCTCTCTCTCTCTCTCTCTCTCTCTCTCTCTCTCTACACACACACACACACACACACACACACACACACACACACACACACACATATATATATATATATATATATATATATATATATATATATATATATATATATTCTACACAAAATATGGAAGCAAAACTCAACTACTGTATGTGAGTCATATGAAAAACATAACTTATACAAAAGTAATTAAACATTTGAACTTAAACAGCAAGGCCTCCTCAACGTAAAAGATCTAGATAAGCTAATAAAAGGAAGAATAAACCATTCATGGAAATGGACAAAATTCAGCATTACTTACTTGATCTAGAATGGAGGAAGAAATTCGAAAGTACAGAAATGAAATAAAAGTTATGAGAAGAGGAGGATGAAACTAAATATCATAGGAAATATTGTTTTACAAATGAAACAACGCCCAGAAAAGAAAGAACATATTAAAATATAGGAATATTATTCAAAAATCGTGGACAACCAGAAAAGAAACACTAATCGATCTAAAGCAACATTAGAAAAAGTGAAACTTTCAAACCCTTCCCAATAGGGTTGCCGTTACAGAGACTACAACTCAACACTATTGGAATTGGACTCGATTTACTACTACTACTCCCGGCCTAACAACAATACGCTAATCGGGATAAGACTAAAACATGAACCATTTTCGATCAGTCTTACTGAGGTCTTCGAATTTTCGACTGCCTCGAGAGTCTCATGCGAGAGTTTCAAGCGTGGCATTGTAAGTAGTAATTTTTATTTGAGCAACAATTTAAACCAACGATGTAGCAGTTAACATTTCCCCCTCACCGTCACTAGTCATCGATAGAAACTTCACGTTCGCCTATAACCTGACATAATGCACATAACTTACCCAAACTGCTTTCAGTTACTCAGCTAAAAGGTGTACGGGTTTCATCTAACACCATAGTCTAAACAGTAATGACACCAGAAAATGAAAGGAGTGTATGTATGATGACGGCCGAATAAGAATACGGCACTGTAGGGGAGCAGGTAAAGACGTAGCTTGCAGGTTAAGTTAGTTGGTGTCCATTTTCAATACACCACTTAGGTATATGTATGATAGCGGCCACCTGTATGTATTATTATGGGTAACTTAAAATACGATAGTGTAAGGGGGGTTAGCCCCCCCCCCCCAATAGTTAGGTAGGTAAGAAAACGGCATGTAGGTTAGGTTAGGGGGGAAAGTATAGGTTAGTTGATGTCCATTTTCAATGTGAGGAACTGGCCGCTGATATACAAAGGCTCCGCACCGCCTAACTTGATGTTCCCAACCTAATCTAGGAACTGTATCCTCACCTACCTACCGAGAGGGCTACTGCTGTATTCTTTGCTTTCCCAAAGGCTACCTCTCATTCATGTAATTGCTTTCCAACCGGCTTCACTCCTCACATGGTAACCCTAAAAGAAAATTCATTTGACAAGTAATAAGAAAGTTCATGCCTGTCCCAACCAACTACGTTCACCCCAAAATAATTATGGGAGGTTCCAATGGGAAACCGGGGTTACTGAGTGGAGAAACAAAAAAGAGGGGGTGTATGTATGATTGCGGCCACGTGTATGTATTATTATGGCTAACTTAAAATACAACAGTATAAGGGGGGTCGCAGGGGGGCGTCAGCTCCCCCGATAGGTAAGTAGGTAAGGGAACGGCTTGTAGGTTAGGTTAGGGGGAAAGTATATGTTAGTTGATGTCCATTTTTAATCAATGCGTTAGGAACCGGCCACTGATATACACAGGCTCCAAAAAAGGTTTCCAGCTATAGCACTGGTCAGAAATGTATACAAAAACTCAAGCTGTCTACACGTTGGAAAAATAAGGTTCATGTAATTGGCATGATAATAAAGTACGTAGTAATTACTCTTAATTTATATAACATCCATTAATCAAATGGTCTTGCTTTATCGCAAATAAAATCATTTCCTTGCTCCTCGGTTTTGAATATAGTACATGGAAATGCTGCGAATGCCAACCACGTACGTCATTATTTTGGCGATAAATCGTACTTTCAGATGAGCAACAACAACTATATACTGTATAGTGAACAGAGTGCATTCTGAATAAAATCAATAATAGCCAAAATAGATGAAAATTGCACTAATTTTGAAACTGATTTAACTCCCCTTTAAGTAATGCCATCTTGTGACAGAAGTCATGCTGTTAATACAGAGAAATGGGACAAAATAGCCGGTAGTCATTCATTTCTTATAGCAAAGTTCAGTTTGCTAGAAATTAAAATCTCAAATTTTCCGTTGCTGGAGTAACGTCTCAGTAACTATTCTGCAATTTTACCAAAATCTATTGCCAATGAAAGAACAGCAGACTTTCTCCACATCTCATGATGCATATATGCTTTGAAAGATCTATTAGCTTAAAAGTTACCCTCAAACCTCAGTTAATTGTCTCACATAATTGACAATTCACTATTTGAAATATCACCAAATTTTCAATATTAAACTTACCCGATGATCATATAGCTGTCAGCTCTGCTGCCCGACAGAAAAACCTACGGGCGGAATACGCCAGCGATCGCTATACAGGTGGGGGTGTACATCAACAGCGCCATCTGTCGAGTAGGTACTCAAGTACTCTATGTCAACACAGAACCAATTTTCAATATTAAACTTACCCGATAATCATGTAGCTGTCAACTCCGTTGCCCGACAGAATTCTATGGAGGGATACGCCAGCTATCACAATACTAGAAGGGGGTGTATTTACCAGCGCCACCTGTGGCCAGGTACTCAAGTACTTCTTGTTGACACCTCCTCAATTATTCCTCTGTCGTGCTTCCGGCAAGACGTTCTGGGATACGCTTATGTTCTTGGAGTATTTTCACGACTTTGGTGAAGTATTTCTCTTTGATTTCAGCTGTCGCTTTACTAGGAAACTTCTATATTAGCTTAGTTAGCTTTTGGAATTAATTTGATTAATTATGGTGACGAGAGAGTATGAACTCTCGTTCACCTTTCAATGGCCGACCCTTCCCTTAGACGGAAGTGTTGGTGTCTAAGAGAGTATAGACTCTCTTTCTTAATTTTGCTTAACAAAAGTTATAGATTTATTTTATATCTCTCCGCCTCTTATAGGCCTCTTCGATTAACTTCCTTTTATTATAAACTCATTAAAATTAATTTTTATATTTGTTTATATTCGACCTTCCTAATAGTAGGCGGTCTTTTACCGAAGTTAATAAACTTTGAGCCCGTCATTTCGGTTTTACCTGTTAACATATTATGCTATTTCCGCCACAGAGTTTGAAAGAATTTCTTTGATAGTCTCGTACTATTTTCAAAGTTGAACTAACGTTTTGTTTTGTCTCTGCAGTTGTTGACGTTCAGAACGTTCAACTTGCACTCTATCGTTACGATAGAGAAAGAATGTTCACGGTTTCACGTTGCAGTAAGAGTAACCGTGTCTAGCGTTTTGTTCATTCTTTCTTAACTTAATGGTTTTGATCCTAATAAAGGAACTTTTCAGTTTTTTCCTTTAACAATAATATGTTTTAACGATATATATGATTGGGCTCTTCTCTCAGGTTCTAAGTCAAGAGAGAGAGAGAGAGAGAGAGAGATAGAGACGGAGGGAGAAAGAGGATAAACGTTTCATTCAAGCCTGCCAGGCGTACGAGTAACGTCGTTATCGTTTTTGCTCTTCTCCCTAGTCTCTTTAGGGGAAGAAACTAAACGTTTCTAGAGTGATCTAGTGTTTAGTCTCTTTCCAGCCACTGAATTATCTTTCATTAGATTTTTCTGTTACATTGTAATTCTGTTTTCGCAGTTACTAACTTTGAGAAAGGATAGAATTGCGTATTTCAGGTACAAACCACTTAAAGTTTCGAGTTCAGTGAAATAAGTGCAAACAGAAATCAAAGTGATAAGTGATTAGTGCGTGAGGGTACTTTTGTGCGCGCCAGTCGTCCTCCCAGTCCGGGACCTCTTGCAAGCTCCCAAGCCCAGGGGAGAAGCAATGTCGAAGGGCATAAGGGTTCAGCAGGCCTTGATCGGCGCACAGAAGTATCCTCGGTGGTTGTGGGCGTGTCTTACCGAGACCGTCACTCCCACTCGCAGACGATTGAGCCCTTATTTTGCTCGTCTGCAGAAGAGATTAGGGGAGAAAATAAAGGCAGAGTAACGCTGGTCTCAGGTCTCAAGACCTCTTAAACGTTAAGTCCAGACCTATGCCAGACGTACGAAGTTAAAGTTCACAACCCGAATGCAGTCATTGGGTTAGCTCTGACTCTCCTCAGTCATCAGTTGATTACACTCCGCCTAAGAGGAGTAAGGTTCTGCCGCAACAGATCTCGGCTGTTAAGGCTTTACCTCAGCAGACCTTAGTGTCTGCCGACCCCAAGTTGTGAACTCTACTACAGTCCATGCAAGCACAGCTTTCGGACTTGATGCGTGAGTGTCGGGCTGAGAGTGTTGCTCCTCCGCCTCCGCCTACACTCCCTCCACCTACACTCGCTCCGCCTCATCGCAGTTCCATCTGCCAGGCGTACGATGTTGTGGACTCTACTACAGTCCATGCAAGCACAGCTTTCGGACTTGATGCGTGAGTGTCGGGCTGAGAGTGTTGCTCCTCCGCCTCCGCCTACTCTCCCTCCACCTACACTCGCTCCGCCTGTTCGCAGTACCACCTGCCAGGCGTACGATGTTGTGGACTCTACTACAGTCCATGCAAGCAACAGCTTTCGGACTTTATGCGTGAGTGTCGGGCTGAGAGTGTTACTCCTCCGCCTACACTCCCTCCGCCTACGCTCTCTCCGCCTGTTCGCAGTACCACCTGCCAGGCGTACGATGTTGAGCCACGTGCTGAGTTTGCTGTTCCCTGTGGTGTTCAGCCTCCGCCTTCCTTAAGGCAACCTTTACATTGGGATCAGGAGGATTATACCTCTCTTCCTCCTCCTCCACTTGCTGCTCCACCAGTGATGCAACACTCGGTTGAGGTACAACAACCTCTCCCGTCCATGAGTCAGTCTCCTCAGCTCTCGCTGCAGCGAGCTCAACCCTCCACAAGGCAAGCACCACAACACCTTAGCCTTGCGCCTCAGGAGCCTCAGCTTGCGAGACATTTACCTTGTTCTGCGCAGCCTCTTCCTCATCGCGCTCCGCTCACACCACAGGAACTGGAACTTGCTACTCCGCTTCCGCCAACCGCTCAGCAAGCGCTACCCTTGGGTTCAACCACTCATGCTAGGAGTCAGCCTCCTCCACCCATGCGCCTTCCTTCTGCTTGTCTTTTATTCAGCCTTTGCAGACTGAGCCTCAGGTGTTCCCTCAACGGAGTCTTGAAGAGGAAACCACAACTATTGTTGTTCCAGCTCGTTCTGACTCTGCTGTTCAGCATACCTTATCTCCATTTTCATACCATGGTTTAAACCCCATGCAAGCATGCATAAAGCACTCTAGCACTGGTCATGGAATTTCTGAGAAATGTTAAACGCCATGCACACGCTCTGCTTTCCTTACAGCAGGCTCTGCTTACAGCAGGCTCTGCTTACTACATGCTCAGCATACAGCATGCTCTGCATTCAGCATGCTCTGCATACAACATGCTCTGCATACAGCATGCTCTGCATTCAGCATGCTCTGCATACAACATGCTCTACATACAGCATGCTCTGCATACAGCATACACTGCATACATCATGCTCTGCTTACCTTACCGCATGCTTCTCAACACATCTTGGGTTGTTGCCAACTCACTAGACTGTCAAGCAGTTTCATAACGTTGCCTTCTAGTCTGCTGCTTTTGCACCAGTGAACCCTCTCTCAGAGAACTTAGCTTTTCTAGGATAAGGTCCCTGTAGATGAGAAAGTTCTTTTCTCCCTCCTTCTGATATTCCCTTGAGGACTCTGTCATTTGGAGGGAGCCTTTAGCTGCATAACCTCTTATGGACTTTTATTTAAGCATAACATGCTTACAGGGAAGGTAATGGTTCCACTTCAGTCGCTAATCCCGTCTGTTACCACACCTGCTCCCATAGACCTTGAGCTGTGTTGCATGACATGCAGTCCAAGCTTAGTCCTTGTTAGAGGATTTTTTGTTTACGGAGTCAATGTGTCACGGGGAAGACGTTCAACAACCAACAGAAGTGACTTGTTGTGACGCAGTGCGGCAACCTCAGCAACCCGTTAAGGAGTTGTCTGTACGACCCAGACAGTCTAGACAGATTCGGGTTGTCACTGTACTTCCTCGCTTGCCCATGATTGACAGTTCTCAGACTGTGCAGCAGTATCATGATCTTGTGTCCGGCTCCGTCAGACGACTGGCTTTTAAGAGCTCCCACAAGTCGTCGCTGTCTGGAGATTTTCAAATGGACTATGGATCTGACCAAGGAACTGGGCCTCCTGGTCAATTTTGAGGAGTCTCAGCTCGTTCCATCCCAGACCATTGTCTCCTTGGGTATGGATCTTCAGAGTCGAGCTTTTCGGACTTGTCCGTCGGCCCCAAGGATCTTCCAAGCCCTAGAATGCATCCAGAGCATGCTGAGAAGGAACCGATGCTTAGTCAGGCAGTGGATGAGTCTAACAGGGACACTTTCATCGCTGGCCCTGTTCATCGAGTTAGGGAGACTCCACCTCCGCCCCCTTCAGTATCATCTAGCTGCTCACTGGATAAAGGACATGACGCTAGAGACGGTCTCAGTTCCTGTTCCCGAAGAGATGAGGTCTACTCTAACGTGGTGGAAGAACAGCATTCTTCTCAAGGAAGGTCTACCATTGGCTGTTCAGACCCCCGACCACCATCTCTTCTCGGACGCATCGGACTCGGGCTGGGGTGCGACACTGGACGGACAGGAATGCTCGGGACCATGGAATCAGGAGCAAAGGACACTTCACATCTATTGCAAGGAGTTGTTGGCAGTTCATCTGGCCTTGATAAACTTCAAGTCCCTCCAGCTAAACAAGGTGGTGGAGGTGAACTCCGACAACACCACAGCCTTGGCTTACATCTCCAAGCAGGGAGGGACTCATTCGAGGAAGTTGTTCGAGATCGCAAGGGACCTCCTCATTTGGTCAAAAGATCGAAAGCTCACGCTGGTAACGAGGCTCATTCAGGGCGATATGAATGTCATGGCAGATCGCCTCAGCCGGAAGGGTCAGGTCTTCCCCACAGAGTGGACCCTTCACAAGAATGTTTGCAGCAGACTTTGGGCCCTGTGGGGTCAGCCAACCATAGATCTATTCGCTACCTCGATGACCAAGAGGCTCCTCTTGTTTTGTTCTCCGATTCCAGACCCAGCAGCAGTTCGCGTGGATGCCTTTCTGCTGGATTGGTCCCATCTCGACCTGTATGCATTCCCGCCGTTCAAGATTGTCAACAGGGTACTTCAGAAGTTCGCCTCTCACAAAGGGACACGGCTGACGTTGGTTGCTCCCCTCTGGCCCGCGAGAGAATGGTTCACCGAGGTACTGCAATAGCTGGTCGACGTTCCCAGGACTCTTCCTCTAAGAGTGGACCTTCTGCGTCAACCTCACGTAAAGAAGGTACACCCAAACCTCCACGCTCTTCGTCTGACTACCTTCAGACTATCGAAAGACTCTCAAGAGCTAGAGGCTTTTCGAAGGAGGCAGCCAGAGCGATTGCCAGAGCAAGGACGACATCCACTCTCAGAGTCTATCAGTCTAAATGGGAAGTCTTCCGAAGCTGGTGCAAGGCCAATGCAGTTTCCTCAACCAGTACCACTGTAACCCAGATTGCTGACTTCCTGTTACATCTAAGGAACGTAAGATCCCTTTCAGCTCCTACGATCAAGGGTTACAGAAGTATGTTGGCAGCGGTTTTCCGCCACAGAGGCTTGGATCTTTCCTCCAACAAAGATCTACAGGACCTCCTTAGGTCTTTTGAGACCTCAAAGGAACGTCGGTTGTCCACTCCAGGCTGGAATCTAGACGTGGTCCTAAGGTTCCTAATGTCATCAGGATTTGAACCGCTCCAATCAGCCTCTTTTAAGGACCTCACATTAAAAACTCTTTTCCTCGTGTGCTTAGCAACAGGTAAAAGAGTAAGTGAGATCCACGCCTTCAGCAGGAACATAGGTTTCACATCTGAAACGGCTACATGTTCCTTGCAGCTCGGTTTTTTGGCTAAAAACGAGCTTCCTTCCCGTCCTTGGCCTAAGTCGTTCGAGATCCCAAGCCTGTCCAACATGGTGGGGAACGAACTGGAGAGAGTACTTTGCCCAGTTAGAGCTCTTAAGTACTATCTAAGAAGGTCAAAACCATTACGAGGACAATCAGAAGCCTTATGGTATGCTATCAAGAAGCCTTTTCTACCAATGTCTAAGAACGCAGTTTCTTACTACATCAGGCTTCTGATTAGAGAAGCAAATTCTCATCTGAAGGAAGAAGACCTTGCTTTGCTGAAGGTAAGGACACATGAAGTGAGAGCTGTGGCTACTTCAGTGGCCTTCAAACAGAACCGTTCTCTGCAAGTGTTATGGATGCAACCTATTGGAGAAGCAAGTCAGTGTTCGCATCATTCTATCTCAAAGATGTCCAGTCTCTTTACGAGTACTGCTACACCCTGGGACCATTCGTAGCAACGAATGCAGTAGTAGGCGAGGGCTCAGCCACTACATTCCCATAATCCCATAACTTTTTAACCTTTCTCTTGAATACTTTTTATGGGTTGTACGGTCGGCTAAGAAGCCTTCCACATCCTTGTTGATTTGGCGGGTGGTCAATTCTTTCTTGAGAAGCGCCGAGGTTAAAGGTTGTGATGAGGTCCTTTAGTATGGGTTGCAGCCCTGTATACTTTAGCACCTTTGAGTTGATTCAGCCTCCCAAGAGGAACGCTGCGCTCAGTAAGGAAGACGATCTTATTAAAGGCAGAGTAACGGTTCAAGTCGACTTCCTTACCAGGTACTTATTATTTCATTGTTATTGTGGATAACTGATTATATGAAATACGGGATACTTAGCTATCCTTTAGTCTTGTACACTGGTTTTTCACCCACCCCCCTGGGTGTGAATCAGCTACATGATTATCGGGTAAGTTTAATATTGAAAAATGTTATTTTTATTAATAAAATAAATTTTTGAATATACTTACCCGATAATCATGATTTAATCGACCCTCCCTTCCTCCCCATAGAGAACCAGTGGACCGAGGAATAATTGAGGAGGTGTCAACAAGAAGTACTTGAGTACCTGGCCACAGGTGGCGCTGGTAAATACACCCCCTTCTAGTATTGTGATAGCTGGCGTATCCCTCCATAGAATTCTGTCGGGCAACGGAGTTGACAGCTACATGATTATCGGGTAAGTATATTCAAAAATTTATTTTATTAATAAAAATAACATTTTTCTCTCTGTCGTGCCACTGGCAAGACCTACTGAATACGCTCTTGTTTTCTGGATTGAATTTCACGTTATTTGGTGAAGTATTCATCTCTAGTTATTAGCTATCGCTGTGCAGAAGTTATCTTCAATACTTCCTTGCATTCTTTTTTGGATTTGGATTATTTGTTGACGACTTGGATAGATTTTGAATTCCCCCCTTTGACTAATTCAAGATGTCTGACCCTTCTCAAGTCCCCAAGTACAGGAAATGTAGCGCTAGGGACTGTTCAAGGCGTCTTCCGAAGGCCTCTATCGATCCGCACACCGTTTGTTCCAATTGTAGGGGTAAAGCCTGTCAATTGGAAGATCGATGTGAGGAATGCGCTGGGCTTTCGGAATTCGGGTTTCAAGAATTCCTGAAATATGCACGTAGGCTAGAGAAGGATAGGATCAGGAGGAGTTCGTCTCGCTCAATTGATTTTTCCTCTCCCCATGCCCCTCAACCTATTCCTTCCCCTGTAGTGGTTGCACCCGACCCCCCTGCTAGCTCTCATCAACCTTCAATGGCGGATATGATGCGTGCCATTCAGGCTCTAGGTGAGAGAGTCGAGTCATTGGCTAATGACCGCAATCAACTCATGGCTGATGTCAGAGAGTTGAAAGGTAAAAGTGCAGTGGGAAGTGAAGTGAGTGTCAGTGCAGTGAAAAGTGTCAGTGTTACGCATGAGGGTGCGTCTGTTCGTGCCTGTCGTCCTCCCAGTCCGGGACCTCTTGCAAGCTCCCAAGCCCAGGGGAGAAGCAATGTCGTACGACCAAAGGGTTCGACAGGCTTTAATCAGCGTACAGACGTACCCTCCGTGGTTTCGGACGTATCTTACCGAGATCGTCCCACCCACAAGAAGACGAGTGAGCCCATTTTGTCCTCGTCTGCGGAAGAGGTTTCTAGACAGAAACGATGGACCAAGGTCTCACGGCCTCTTAAGCGTAAGGTCCCTTCCGAGCTAGTCCAACGGCCCAGGTGTAGCCACTGGGTCAGTTCGGACTCGCTGCAGTCCTCCGACGACTGCACACCTCCCAAGAGAGGCAAAGTGGTACCGCAACAGGCAGTAACTCCGTCTGTTTCCGCACCCGCTGTTTTAGACCCTCAGTCTCAACGGACAGTAGCTCCGTCTGTTGCCGCTTTTGTAGACCCTAAGTGGTCTTTACTGCAGTCTATGCAGACTCGGTTAGCTGCGGTTATGCAGGAGTTTCGTGTGGAGAAGGTTGACACTGCTCCCGTTAGCCTACAACCTGCCACGGTTGTGCGCCCAGCTCACGCTGAGGCTGCCTGCTCCCACACTCCGGCTGCGGAGAAGGTTGACGCTGCACCCGTTAACCTACAACCTGCCACGGTTGTGCGCCCAGCAGACGCTGAGGCTGCCTGCTCCCACACTCCGGCTGTGAGAGCTCCTCCACCCATGCGCAGTCGACCCTGCCAGACGCATGCTGACTCCCACAGACGCACGGAGCACTCCGTTGCCGTGCGTGAGCTACCACAACAACAGGAGGGTGGAGTTAGGCTGCCGTGTTTTGACGCGGTGCGTCAGCCTCCGCAACCCACGGTGGTCTCCGCTATCCTTCCACAGTCGGGTGTAGACTCTTTGCGCACCCACTCAGCTTTGGTTGTTGCCAGTTCTCAGACTGACCAACAGTGGCATGATGTTGGGTCCAGTGCAGCCACGCATGCACCCGTGCTGCCGGACTCAGCTGTCCAGCCCACTCCGTTGCCTCTTCCTCCTCAACATTCAGACGATGGTATCTCTGATGATGACGAAGCTGCACATCTTGACGACCAACACTCCGACATCGAAGAACCCAAGACCACGCCTCCCTCCTTAGACTTTAGGAAAGTGCTTGCGCTCTTTAAGGATTTATATCCAGACCAGTTTGTGTCTGCAGCACCACGCTCGCCTCCCTCTGAGTTCGCTTTAGGCATGCAGTCAGCAGCTCCTGCCTTTACGAAGCTCGTACTCGCTCGCTCGTCCAAGAGAGCCTTAAGGGTACTGGGAGAGTGGTTGCAGTCTAAGAAGCAATTGGGAAAGACATCCTTCATGTTTCCCCCGGTCAAGCTTGCTTCCAGATCTAGCGTCTGGTATGCCACGGGAGAAGTTCTCGGCTTGGGAGTTCCTGCCTCTGCCCAGGGCGACTTCTCAAGTCTGGTAGACTCTCCCCGCAGGCTGGCTATGAGACGCTCCAAGATTTGCTGGACCCCTTCGGACATGGACCATCTTATGAAGGGAGTTTTCCGCGCTTTCGAGGTCTTTAACTTCCTGGACTGGTGTTTGGGAGCATTGAGCAGGAAGACCTCCCCTTCTGATAAGGAGACTTCCATGCTCATCATGTCCTGCATGGACAAAGCCATTAGGGATGGGTATAGTGAGCTTGCGGCTTCTTTCGTGTCTGGGGTACTCAAGAAGCGAGATCACCTTTGCTCCTTCTTGTCAGCTGGAGTCACCCCATGTCAAAAGTCGGAGCTGATGTTTGCTCCACTCTCGAAGTGTCTCTTCCCTGAAGAGTTGATCAAGGAGATTGCTGCCTCCTTGATCCAGAAAGACACCCATGACCTGGTGGCGTCATCCGCACGCAAAGTCACCCCTTTGCCCTCCGTACCTAGACCTAGGATGGACACACCAGCGTCAAGGTTCATTCCGCCCTTTCGTGGCAGAGCCTCCAGCAGAGGAGGTGCTCGTGCCGGAAGTCAACGTGGGAGTAAGAAGAAGGGTTCCAAGTCCTCTAGAGGCAGAGTCTGACTGCCACCTTCTTCAGACAGCAGTGGGAGCCAGGCTCAAGAACTACTGGCAGGCCTGGGAGAACAGGGGCGCAGACGCACAGTCTGTGAAGTTACTCAGGGAGGGGTACAAGATACCATTCTTGCGCAAGCCCCCTCTAGCAACGACTCCCATCGACCTCTCTCCCAGGTACAGAGAGGAGGAAAAGAGGCTAGCTTTACAGCAAGAGGTGTCTCTCTTACTACAAAAGGGAGCGGTAGTCATAGTCCGGGACCATCAATCCTCGGGCTTCTACAACCGCCTCTTCTTAGTGCCGAAGAAGACAGGAGGGTGGAGACCGGTGCTAGACGTCAGTTCTCTGAATGTCTTTGTCACAAGCAGACGTTCACCATGGAGACGACAAAGTCGGTTCTAGCATCGGTCAGGAAGGAAGACTGGATGGTCTCGTTAGACCTAAAGGACGCGTACTTTCACGTCCCCATCCACCCAGATTCCCAACCTTTTCTAAGGTTCGTTTTCGAGAAGGTCGTATACCAGTTCCAAGCCCTGTGCTTTGGCCTAAGCACGGCACCTCTAGTTTTTACCAAACTGATGAGGAATATTGCCAAATTCCTGCATTTAGCAAACATCAGAGCCTCCCTCTATTTGGACGACTGGCTTTTAAGAGCTGTGTCAAGTCGTCGCTGTCTGGAGAATCTACAGTGGACTCTAGATCTGACCAAGGAATTGGGTCTCCTGGTCAATATAGAAAAGTCCCAACTCGTCCCATCCCAAACTATAGTTTACCTAGGAATGGAGATTCAGAGTCAAGCTTTTCGGGCTTTTCCGTCGGCCCCCAGAATCAGTCAAGCCCAAGAATGCATCCAGTCCATGCTGAAGAAGGACCGGTGTTCGGTCAGACAGTGGATGAGTCTGATAGGGACACTTTCATCACTGGACCAGTTCATCGCGTTAGGGAGACTCCACCTTCGCCCCCTTCAGTTTCACTTAGCTGCTCACTGGAGAAAGGACAAGACGCTAGAAGCGGTCTCAGTTCCTATTTCCGAGAAAATGAAGTCGTCACTGACTTGGTGGAAGAACAACATTCTCCTCAGGGAGGGTCTGCCACTGGCTGTTCAGACCCCCGACCACCTTCTCTTCTCGGACGCATCGGACACGGGCTGGGGTGCGACGTTGGACGGTCGGGAATGCTCGGGCACGTGGAATGCGGTTCAAAGCGAGTTACACATCAACTGCAAGGAGCTACTGGCAGTTCATCTGGCCTTGAGAAGCTTCAAGTCCCTCCTTCTAGGCAAGGTGGTGGAGGTGAACTCCGACAACACCACAGCACTGGCGTACATCTCCAAGCAAGGAGGGACTCATTCGATGAAGTTGTACGAGATCGCAAGGGACCTCCTCACCTGGTCAAGAGATCGAAACATATCCCTTGTAACGAGGTTCATTCAAGGCGACATGCATGTCATGGCAGACCGCCTCAGCCGGAAGGGTCAAATCATCCCAACAGAGTGGACCCTTCACAAGAATGTATGCAACAAACTATGGGCATTGTGGGGCCAACCCACCATAGATCTGTTCGCAACCTCGATGACCAAGAGGCTCCCAAATTATTGTTCACCGATTCCGGACCCAGCAGCAGTTCACATAGATGCCTTTCTTCTGGATTGGTCCCATCTAGACCTTTATGCGTTCCCCCCGTTCAAGATTGTCAACAGAGTACTGCAGAAGTTCGCCTCTCACGAAGGGACACGGTTGACGTTGGTTGCTCCCCTCTGGCCCGCGAGAGAATGGTTCACCGAGGTACTGCAATGGCTAGTAGACGTTCCCAGAACACTTCCCCTAAGAGTGGACCTTCTGCGTCAGCCGCATGTAAAGAAGGTACACCCAAGCCTCCACGCTCTTCGTCTGACTGCCTTCAGACTATCGAAAGACTCTCGAGAGCTAGAGGCTTTTCGAAGGAGGCAGCCAGAGCGATTGCTAGAGCTAGGAGGACATCCACTCTCAAAGTCTACCAGTCGAAGTGGGAAGTCTTCCGAAGTTGGTGCAAGTCCAAATCAGTATCCTCAACCAGTACCTCTGTAACTCAGATAGCTGACTTCCTGTTATACCTAAGGAAGGAAAGATACCTTTCAGCCCCCACGATCAAGGGTTACAGAAGCATGTTGGCAGCAGTCTTCCGTCACAGAGGCTTAGATCTGTCTAACAACAAAGATCTACAGGACCTCCTTAAGTCTTTTGAGACCACGAAGGAGCGTCGGTTGGCCACACCAGGTTGGAACTTAGACGTGGTACTAAGATTCCTTATGTCAGCAAGGTTCGAGCCACTTCAATCAGCCTCTTTTAAAGATCTCACTTTGAAAACTCTTTTCCTCGTCTGCTTAGCAACAGCTAAAAGAGTCAGTGAGATACACGCCTTCAGCAGAAACATTGGATTTACATCTGAAACGGCTACATGTTCCTTACAGCTTGGTTTTTTAGCCAAAAACGAACTTCCTTCTCGTCCTTGGCCCAAATCGTTCGAAATTCCAAGCCTTGCTAGTTTGGTTGGAAATGAACAAGAAAGAGTACTATGCCCAGTAAGAGCTCTTAAGTACTATTTGAAACGGACTAAGCCATTACGTGGACAATCAGAAGCTTTATGGTGTGCCATTAAGAAACCTTCTTTACCAATGTCGAAGAATGCAGTTTCTTATTATATCAGGCTTTTAATTCGAGAAGCTCATTCCCATCTGAATGAGGAGGACCATGCTTTGCTGAAGGTAAGGACACATGAAGTTAGAGCTGTCGCAACTTCAGTGGCCTTCAAACAAAACAGATCTCTGCAGAGTGTAATGGATGCAACCTATTGGAGAAGCAAGTCAGTGTTCGCATCATTTTACCTTAAAGATGTCCAGTCTCTTTACGAGAACTGCTACACCCTGGGACCATTCGTAGCAGCGAGTGCAGTAGTGGGTGAGGGCTCAGCCACTACATTCCCATAATCCCATAACCTTTTTTAATCTTTCTCTTGAAATGCTTTTTATTGTTGTTTTATGGGTTGTCCGGAAGGCTAAGAAGCCTTTCGCATCCTGGTTGATTTGGCGGGTGGTCAAATTCTTTCTTGAGAAGCGCCTAGATTAGAGGTTGTGATGAGGTCCTTTAGTATGGGTTGCAGCCCTTCATTCTTCAGCTCCTAGGAGTCGCTCAGCATCCTGTGAGGATCGCGAGGCTCAGTAAGGAAGACGTACTTAAAAAAGGCAGAGTAATTGTTCAAGTCGACTTCCTTACCAGGTACTTATTAATTTTATGTTTGTTATTTTGAATAACTGCTAAAATGAAATACGGAATACTTAGCTCTTAAGGTTAACATATATGCTGGTCTCTACCCACCCCCCTGGGTGTGAATCAGCTATATGATCATCGGGTAAGTTTAATATTGAAAAATGTTATTTTCATTAGTAAAATAAATTTTTGAATATACTTACCCGATGATCATAAATTAAAGGACCCACCCTTCCTCCCCAATAGAGACCCAGTGGACCGAGGAGAAAATTGGTTCTGTGTTGACATAGAGTACTTGAGTACCTACTCGACAGATGGCGCTGTTGATGTACACCCCCACCTGTATAGCGATCGCTGGCGTATTCCGCCCGTAGGTTTTTCTGTCGGGCAGCAGAGCTGACAGCTATATGATCATCGGGTAAGTATATTCAAAAATTTATTTTACTAATGAAAATAACATTTTTCCATATCTGGTTAAATTTTCAGTGTTTTACTGAGTTCTTTCCTTTCACCAGAAACTGCATGGCACCTGAGGAGGGGCAGCATTCCCTCCCTGGTAAGTCAGGATATGGCCCCCTAAATCAGGTTAGGTAAGAGATATCTTAGGTTAGACTCTAGAGTATATACCTGTGATTTGTGTAAGATAGCCAATGGAAACAGTATTTTCTAAGTGCAGACACTGTCCACCAGAACATGGAAAATTGAAATTTCAATCTCATTTCGTATGTCATGGTAGTAAGGATTCATTTATCGCTCTTCATTTTCTCTGAAATGCCTAGAAATTACCATTTTCTGATAGTTAAGAACACCTGGCTTTCTTTTACTCTCAGATAGTATTGACACTTCAGAAATATACAGTACCTTGATGTAAGATTACTAAAAACACTGCATCTTAGGTCACTTTAAAGTAGTAGGGAGGTGTACGTAAGTAAAGACATAGTGTCCCGTTAAGAGGGAAAGCAAGGTTTCAATGTTTACTAGTGCTTGCACAAGGGTAAAGATTTACAAATATTCTTATTGAATTTGTTCTGAACTCACTATGGTCCTGTCTGTACATTCTAAAGACTAGCCTACCCTTGTTAATGAATGATCTTGACTTCAATTGATGGAGAAACTTCTGATACGAAAGCGTATTTTACCTGGTCCCTGTGGACGTTTTGACCAGACACTAAAAAAGGTATACAAAAAAGCTTAGCACTTACAGTATCAGGTTTTGAACTATGGTAATTCCCTGCCCTCATAATCTTAAGATAAAGGGAGGATTGGAAAACAAGCATTAGTGGTTTAGACTAACAATGATAATCAAAAGTGCATAGAGCAAAAGATAACCAATTGGAGAAAAAAATAACACATGTTTCTATTAATTAATATACCATATAACCCACTAAAATATTATCTACCAATTCATCATTTTTCAATATTAATCTTACCCGATGATCATGTAGCTGTCAACTCCGTTGCCCGACAGAAATCTACGGTCGGGATACGCCAGCGATCGCTATCCAGGTGGGGGTGTACTCAACAGCGCCATCTGTGGTCAGGTACTCAAGTACTTCTTGTCAACAAGAACTCAATTTTTCCTCTGTCGTGCCGCCGGCAAGACCTACTTGGATACGCTGTTGATTTTGGAGTCTTTTGTTCACGATTTGGTGATGTATTTGCTCTAAAGTTTAGCCTTCGCTGTTCAGGAAGCTTTATCCTTAGCTTAGCAAGCTTTTGGAATTATTTTGACTTATTGGTTAACGAACTTTGCTTAATTTTGGAATTCCCCCTTGACTACTTCTAAATTCAAGATGTCTGACCATTCCCAAGTTCCTAAATACAGGCAGTGTAGTGTTAGGACTTGTATTAGGCGTCTTCCGAAGGCCTCTATAGATCCTCACACCGTATGTTCCAATTGTAGGGGTAAATCCTGTCAATTGGAAGATCGATGTGGGGAATGTGCTGGGCTTTCGGAATTCGATTTTAACGAATTCCTCAGATATGCACGTAGGTTAGAGAAGGAGAGAGATAGGAGGAGTTCTTCTCGCTCTGTGGATTTTTCCTCTCCCCATGCCCCTCAACCTTTTCCTTCCCCTGTGGTGGTGACTCCCGAACCTGCTACGAGTGCTCAGCCTGCAATGGCTGATATGTTGCGTGCCATTCAGGCTCTCGGTGATAAGGTGGAGTCGTTGGTTAGTGACCGCAATCAGCTCTTGGCAGATGTCAGAGAGCTGAAAGCGAAGAGTGCAGTGGGAAGTGTTAGTGCTAGTGATGTGCATAGTGTCAGTGTCAGTGTTGCGCATGAGGGTACATCTGTGCGTGCCAGTCGTCCTCCCAGTCCGGGACCTCTTGCAAGCTCCCAAGCCCAGGGGAGAAGCAATGTCGAAGGACCAAAGGGTTCGGCAGGCCTTGATCGGCGCACGGATGTATCCTCAGTGGTTGCGGACGTATCTGTTAAGGATCGTCCCATCCACATACAGACGAATGAGCCCTTACATTCCTCGTCTGTGGAAGAAGTTTCCAGGAGGAAACGGTGGACCAAGGTCTCACGACCGCTCAAACGTAAGGTCCCTTCTGAGCTTGTCCAACGGCCCAGGTGTAGCCACTGGGTCAGTTCGGACTCGCCACAGTCATCTGATGACTGCACACCTCCCAAGAGAGGTAGAGTGGTCCCTCAACAGGCTACTGCTCCGTCTGTTGTTGCTCCAACCACAGTAGACCCTAAGTGGTCCATGCTGCAGACTATGCAGTCTCAGCTTGCGGCATTCATGCAGGAGTATCATGCCGAGAAGGTTAACACCTCTCCTGTTAGCCTACAACCCGCAGAGGTTGTGCGCTCAGCAGATACTGCGGCTGCCTGCTCCCACACACCACCTGTGAGAGCTCCTCCACCGAGGCGCAGTCCTCCCTGCCAGACGCATGTTCTTGCTGCACCATCTGCTAACATGCGTGAGCTGCCGCATCAGGAGTTGCCGGGTTCCAGCACTATGCGGCATTCTCCTCAGCCCATGCAGCATGCTCCGCATTCCATGCAGCATGAGCCGCATACCTTACAGCATGCTCTGCCTACCATACCGCATGCTCCTCAGCCCACCGCAGACCCTCCCTCACACCAGCCCTCTGCTTTTGTTGTTGCCAGCTCGCAGACTGTCCAGCAGAGGCATGATGTTGGATCCGCAGGTACGCATGCACCCGTTCTGCAGGATTCAGCCGGTCAGCTTGCTGCTCTGCCTTTGCCACTCACAACTCAACTTTCGGATGATGAAGCTGCTCATCTGGATGAACCTCACTCTGATGTTGAAGGACACAAGTCTTCGCCACCTTCCTTAGACTTTCGCAAGGTCCTTGCTTTGTTCAGGGACTTGTATCCTGAACATTTTGTGTCTGCAACCCCTCGTTCTCCTCCCTCCGAGTTTGCTCTGGGCATGCAGTCTGCTGCGCCTGCCTTCACCAAGCTTGTTCTCGCCAGATCATCTAGGAGAGCTTTGAGGGTTATGGGGGACTGGTTGCATTCCAAGAAGCAACTGGGAAGGACCTCTTTTGTGTTTCCTCCTCCCAAGCTTGCTTCTAAGTCGAGCGTCTGGTATGCCACGGGAGAGGAACCTGGCTTGGGGGTTCCTGCCTCTGCCCAGGCCGACTTCTCAAGTCTGGTTGACTCTCCCCGCAGGTTGGCTATGAGACGTTCGAAGATCTGCTGGTCCTTTTCAGATCTTGATCATCTGTTGAAGGGAGTCTTTCGTGCCTTCGAGATATTCAACTTCCTCGATTGGTGTTTGGGAGCCTTAAGCAGGAAGACTTCCCCTTCAGATAAGGACTCGGCCATGCTGATCATGTCTAGCATGGACAAGGCAATTCGGGATGGGTCTGGTGAACTTGCGGCTTCATATGTATCAGGAGTCCTCAAGAAGAGAGAACATCTTTGCTCCTTCTTATCTGCTGGTATCACTCCTTGCCAGAAGTCAGAGTTGTTGTTTGCTCCTCTCTCCAAGTGTCTGTTTCCGGAGGAGTTGATTAAGGGGATGGCTGCCTCACTTATCCAGAAGGATACTCATGATCTGATGGCTTCTTCTGCACGTAAGGCTAAAACCTTACCTTCCGTGCCTAGACCCTTCCGCCCTGCAGCAGTTGATACACCTGCTTCTAGGTTCATCCCGCCCTTTCGTGGCAGAACCTCCAGCAGAGGAGGTACCCGTGCAGACAGTCACCGTGGCAAGTCCAAGAAGGGTTCCAAGTCCGCAAAAGGCAAGTTTTGACTGCCTTCCTCTCCAGACAGCAGTAGGAGCCAGACTCAAGACCTTCTGGCAAGCTTGGGAGAGCAGAGGTGCAGATGCTCAGTCTGTGAAGTGGCTAAGGGAGGGATACAGAATTCCGTTCTGCCGCAATCCCCCTCTAGCTACATCTCCCATCAACCTCTCTCCCAACTACAAGGAGAAGGACAAGAGGCTAGCGTTGCAACAAGAGGTGTCGCTCTTGCTACAAAAGGAAGCAGTGGTCATAGTCCGGGATCATCAATCCCCGGGCTTTTACAACCGTCTCTTCCTGGTAGCCAAGAAGACAGGAGGTTGGAGACCGGTGCTGGACGTCAGTGCTCTCAATGCTTTTGTCACCAAGCAGACGTTCACGATGGAGACGACGAAGTCGGTCCAAGCAGCGGTCAGGCAGGAGGACTGGATGGTCTCGTTAGACCTGAAAGACGCATACTTTCACGTCCCCATCCATCCAGACTCCCAACCTTTCCTGAGATTCGTCTTTGGAAAGGTTGTGTACCAGTTCCAAGCCCTGTGCTTTGGCCTAAGCACGGCACCTCTTGTGTTTACCAGACTGATGAGGAATATTGCGAAATTCCTTCACTTGGCAGACATCAGAGCCTCCCTCTATTTAGACGACTGGCTTTTAAGAGCTCCCACAAGTCGTCGCTGTCTGGAGAATCTCAGATGGACTATGGATCTGACCAAGGAACTGGGCCTCCTGGTCAATTTAGAGAAGTCCCAGCTCGTCCCATCCCAGACCATTGTCTACCTGGGTATGGAGATTCAGAGTCGAGCTTTTCGGGCTTTTCCGTCGGCCCCAAGGATCAACCAAGCCCTAGAATGCATCCAGAGCATGCTGAGAAGGAACCGATGCTCAGTCAGGCAGTGGATGAGTCTAACAGGGACACTATCATCGCTAGCCCTGTTCATCGAGTTAGGGAGACTCCACCTCCGCCCCCTTCAGTATCATCTAGCTGCTCACTGGAGAAAGGACATGACGCTAGAGACGGTCTCAGTTCCTGTTTCCGAAGAGATGAGGTCTACTCTAACGTGGTGGAAGAACAGCATTCTTCTCAAGGAAGGTCTACCTTTGGCTGTTCAGACCCCCGACCACCGTCTCTTCTCGGACGCATCAGACACGGGCTGGGGTGCGACATTGGACGGACAGGAATGCTCGGGAACATGGAATCAGGAGCAAAGGACACTTCACATCAATTGCAAGGAGTTGTTGGCAGTTCATCTGGCCTTGATAAACTTCAAGTCCCTCCAGCTAAACAAGGTGGTGGAGGTGAACTCCGACAACACCACAGCCTTGGCTTACATCTCCAAGCAGGGAGGGACTCATTCGAGGAAGTTGTTCGAGATCCAAGGGACCTCCTCATCTGGTCAAAAGATCGAAAGCTCACGCTGGTAACGAGGTTCATTCAGGGCGATATGAATGTCATGGCAGATCGCCTCAGCCGGAAGGGTCAGGTCATCCCCACAGAGTGGACCCTTCACAAGAATGTTTGCAGCAGACTTTGGGCCCTGTGGGGTCAGCCAACCATAGATCTGTTCGCTACCTCGATGACCAAGAGGCTCCCGTTGTATTGTTCTCCGATTCCAGACCCAGCAGCAGTTCACGTGGATGCTTTTCTGCTGGATTGGTCCCATCTCGACCTGTATGCATTCCCGCCGTTCAAGATTGTCAACAGGGTACTTCAGAAGTTCGCCTCTCACAAAGGGACACGGCTGACGTTGGTTGCTCCCCTCTGGCCCGCGAGAGAATGGTTCACAGAGGTACTGCAATGGCTGGTCGACGTTCCCAGGACTCTTCCTCTAAGAGTGGACCTTCTACGTCAACCTCACGTAAAGAAGGTACACCCAAACCTCCACGCTCTTCGTCTGACTGCCTTCAGACTATCGAAAGACTCTCAAGAGCTAGAGGCTTTTCGAAGGAGGCAGCCAGAGCGATTGCCAGAGCAAGGAGGACATCCACTCTCAGAGTCTATCAGTCTAAATGGGAAGTCTTCCGAAGCTGGTGCAAGGCCAATGCAGTTTCCTCAACCAGTACCACTGTAACCCAGATTGCTGACTTCCTGTTACATCTAAGGAACGTAAGATCCCTTTCAGCTCCTACGATCAAGGGTTACAGAAGTATGTTGGCAGCGGTTTTCCGCCACAGAGGCTTGGATCTTTCCACCAACAAAGATATACAGGACCTCCTTAGGTCTTTTGAGACCTCAAAGGTATGTCGGTTGTCCACTCCAGGCTGGAATCTAGACGTGGTCCTAAGGTTCCTTATGTCATCAAGATTTGAACCTCTCCAATCAGCCTCTTTTAAGGACCTCACATTAAAAACTCTTTTCCTCGTGTGCTTGGCAACAGCTAAAAGAGTAAGTGAGATCCACGCCTTCAGCAGGAACATAGGTTTCACATCTGAAACGGCTACATGTTCCTTGCAGCTCGGTTTTTTGGCTAAAAACGAGCTTCCTTCACGTCCTTGGCCTAAGTCGTTCGAGATCCCAAGCCTGTCCAACTTGGTGGGGAACGAACTGGAGAGAGTACTTTGCCCAGTTAGAGCTCTTAGGTACTATCTAAGAAGGTCAAAACCTTTACGAGGACAATCAGAAGCCTTATGGTGTGCTATCAAGAAGCCTTCTCTACCAATGTCTAAGAACGCAGTTTCTTACTACATCAGGCTTCTGATTAGAGAAGCACATTCTCATCTGAAGGAAGAAGACCTTGCTTTGCTGAAGGTAAGGACACATGAAGTGAGAGCTGTGGCTACTTCAGTGGCCTTCAAACAGAACCGTTCTCTGCAGAGTGTTATGGATGCAACCTATTGGAGAAGCAAGTCAGTGTTCGCATCATTCTATCTCAAAGATGTCCAGTCTCTTTACGAGAACTGCTACACCCTGGGACCATTCGTAGCAGCGAGTGCAGTAGTAGGTGAGGGCTCAGCCACTACATTCCCATAATCCCATAACCTTTTTAACCTTTCTCTTGAATACTTTTTATTGTTGTTTTTGGGTTGTACGGTTGGCTAAGAAGCCTTCCGCATCCTTGTTGATTTGGCGGGTGGTCAATTCTTTCTTGAGAAGCGCCTAGGTTAGAGGTTGTGATGAGGTCCTTTAGTATGGGTTGCAGCCCTTTATACTTCAGCACCTAAGAGTCGTTCAGCATCCTAAGAGGACCGCTACGCTCAGTAAGGAAGACGTACTTAATAAAGGCAGAGTAATGGTTCAAGTCGACTTCCTTACCAGGTACTTATTTATTTTATGTTATTTTGAATAACTAATAAAATGAAATACGGGATACTTAGCTTCTTTGTTAACATGTATGCTGGTCTCCACCCACCACCCTGGGTGTGAATCAGCTACATGATCATCGGGTAAGATTAATATTGAAAAATGTTATTTTCATTAGTAAAATAAATTTTTGAATATACTTACCCGATGATCATGAATTAAAGAACCCGCCCTTCCTCCCCATAGAGAACCAGTGGACCGAGGAGAAAATTGAGTTCTTGTTGACAAGAAGTACTTGAGTACCTGACCACAGATGGCGCTGTTGAGTACACCCCCACCTGGATAGCGATCGCTGGCGTATCCTGACCGTAGATTTCTGTCGGGCAACGGAGTTGACAGCTACATGATCATCGGGTAAGTATATTCAAAAATTTATTTTACTAATGAAAATAACATATTCTACCATTTTGTACAAAACGTTGTCCTTTAGATGACTTTCAGTACACCGAAGGCCTTACTTAAGGGATTTTTCAGTGTCTCCTCTGCCCTTAGCTGCATCTATTATCTAACTTTCTACTTTACCCCTGTACTCTTCTTTTTTTTATTTTGTTCTCCAACCTCTTTAAACTTATACTAAATAGTTTAACTACAGGGGTTTTCCCCCTGCTGCACCTGGCCATTGAATAGCTTCCCAGCCCTAATGTTTGACCTTATGGCCCAAAATCCATAATCTAAATCCTAGGCCAAGATAGCATTAGTCGAAAAAAATCATACCCACATTCTCATTTTTTATATGTAGGCTTTCGCTGAAGAATACTGCATATCTTAACCTTACCTAAGGGGGGATGTGCCCATGAGGATTGTGCTCCTCCCCCCCCCCCCTCTATAAAATGGATATGTTTTTACAGGGAGTCTTCCTGAAATTATGGAAAAGTAATAGAGTCTATCCTAACCAAGGCAGTATGAGCAGTTTCTCCCTAATTTCAATTCAAACCTATGGCAAATACAATATAACATAATTTGCCTTATTCCTAATGTTCTTTACCCTCTAATTTTATTCAGTACAGAAAGTTTAAACCATCGTAAAACTGTAGTTTAATCTTTTAGTTGTGATGTTTAATTGATACCTGAAATTATTGTTATTATTGTTGTGCATGTCGGGTTACAAGGGAAATACTATCAGATTAGTGTGGTTATATATAGTTTTGCCCTATATGGGAAATTTGTAAATGCCATGCTTTGAACAAGGGTTATACACAAGTACAGTATTCCTTACAACAAAATAAAAATATTTGTATAGTAATGGATACTGTACCATAAGTAACATTTTTTACTAGCACAGTAATCTATTTGGATTAAGAATTTTGTTTTTGTTGCATCTTACTAAGTATTGATCTTTTATTTCAGAGTTCAAAATGTATTGCAGAGATCTTACAGCAGGTATTCTCCTCAGTATATTGAGCCCGTATACAGAATAGAAGATTTGGAAAAAATCAAAGAAAGTGGAGAATTTAAGGAAAGACAGTTTACACCAGTGAAAGCTGCACTTACGAACCAAACCAGTTCAGTCTTTTACGATCCACTCGTTACGTAAGTCTTTAGCGTTGACCCAGCAAAGTTATTTAAAGTTATACACATGTAAAAGTAAAAAATACTGTTTTACAAATGCCTTTGTATCAATAAAAGACTTTAATGTAATACCATTACAGTCGTTTTTGTTTGACAGTCGGGTCAGGAGGAAGCTTTCATATAGATTTTGCACATGTATGAATGGCATCTTGACCAACTGTACCGGTGTTCCATTCTATCAACTTCAAAAGTTTTCTTAGCATATTTTTATTAGGTTATAACATACAAGAAGGTTTTTCTGTGGATAGAAATATGTATGAGTGTGATAATTCACATAATTAAACACACATCTCTATAGATACATTTTAACCTCATTTGGCTCATTCAAACTTCAAATGACCCGTCAAGTAAGCAGTTGTTTTGGTATTCATGAATTTATAAGTGATGAAAGTGTTGTATCAAACTCTTAAATCCCTGAGAATATTTTCTTCCCCATTAGTAAATTTGTGTGAGAGCTTTAGATATGTAATTAGAAAATAAATAAGACCTCTGCCAAAAGCATATATAACGAAGTCTTTTGCATACTGTAGTATTAAAAATCAACATGCAAGCAATACAAAGAAATAAGAATTCTTTATCATTTAAATGTGTATTGAAACAAAACACAAAATGATGAAATTGCATCAAGAAAAATACTCTATCAACATAAAGGTAACAATAATACAGTACAAGATAGTATGTATCAAAATAATATTTTCTGTTTCACTACATAGGGATCATTTTATGCATGATTTCCCTGTTTACATTCTTTAGTTCCCATTAACCTTTACAATTGCTAAATAGGCTATATGCTGTATGGTTAAAAAAAAAGTCACGCTCATTGCACCTGGAAACTGCTCCACAAGATGTGCAGATAACTAACCCTCGGCTTCCCTTCATCATAAAATATTTCAATCAGCATACATTGCTATCATATAGCCGGTCAGAGCATTAGCATACAGTTTGACTACTTTACCATGCTGAACAGAGGTAGTTTTTGCTCCTATCTAAATAATCTAATCTTCGATCCGTATTAGGTCCACTAAGATTTGCATTTTCCAATTCAGTTATGTAAGAACAAAAACTACTGTAGGTTGCACTCAAAAGTATGCAGTTACCAGTAAGTGCAGAAGGTTGAAGTGCAGATATTCAAGAGATTAGTGTACTGTATTTAGTGGAAATATTTACAATGTGAGTTGGTTTTCAATGTCTGATAACTATTTTATTTTACAGCAAATTTACAAACTATATAATGAAAACAGGACAACGCACTCTTGCAAGAGACCTTATTAACAAGGTAAGGTAGTAAAAACTATTTAAATATAGTACATAGAATGTACCACTTTATCAAATTTATTGTCATATCTGCACACTATTCTAAAGAATCGTTGATTGCTGTGATATACAGTATACTGTACATATGAGTTTCTTGTCTAACAAAACAATATTTACTGAATATATAGATTGAAAGATAGGTTTTAGTTTTAAATTGTTTGGTTATTTCCACTTCTTAGTAACATATTTATCTGTCTTCAAGTCACCATTAATAAAAAGCTCTTATTCCTATCTGCCAACTTAGCATCTGAAATATTTTATTGTTAGGTTATACTTTTATGGATTTTAGATGAGTATCAAATCGTACCTTGTAATTTGTCTTTTTGTTTATTTCTTAAAAAGTGGTTCAAGTAATTAACAGGTTTTGTTCATTCTACTACTGCCTTGCGTACTTTCAATCTGGATTATTATTTGAACCGGCAGCCTTCATATGTTCATATTTTGATGTAAGATTTTACGAACCTTCCTATTCCTCTCCCTTCTCTTCACATGCTCAGACCGTTTCAACCTATGAAGTCTGAGCTTAATTTTTAGCCTCAGACTCCTTTTCAGTATGAGCTTCCCATTTGATTCCCATCGTTATTGAATCATATTTTGTAGTACCTCCTCTTTAGCTTCTAATAATCTCTGTCTCGTATGTGTTGAGAGGTGCTTTCTTAAATATCCATCTTAAATTTTTGCTCCATTCACTATAGAGTTGTTCAAATTTATTCAAAGTCTAGAATTTCTTATCTCATTATACTTTGTCTATGCTGTCTCTAAGTCTTAAGAAGTACCTACTTTCTACATGGTTTGCTTTTGAGTCATATTCTCTTTCCTTTCTTTGCTTACATACAGTATTTTTGTACACCAAAATTCCCATACTCTAATTACATTTTACAATCCTGAGTATAGGAACATGCCACCACTGTAGTCATTTTGTTTCCCCCAAACATCTTTTTATTTTGTGATAAATTTCCTGCTTTCAGACATTTGAAAATATAAAACACACACAACTTAAGAAGAAACAAGAAGCCGAAACCCAAGAGGAAAAGGATGCAATTGAGACAAATCCTGTTGTCGTATTTCATAAAGCTGTACAAAATTGCAAACCTATTCTTCAGTTAACTCCTGTCAAACGAGGTGGTATAAGGTATCAGGTAAGGACCATGGTATTGATGGCTTATCCCTTTTATATATATATATATATATATATATATATATATATATATATATATATATATATATATATATATATATATATATATAGATAGATAGATAGATATATATATATTCTCATATTCTCTCTCTCTTTTAAATTGATGTGAGGTAAATGTAATGCCCCTATTTTTACTTGTTTACTCTTGAACGCAATTGATGGCGGACTAGCAAAATATTTTCCATATAAAGTATCTATATTTAGAAATTATTGTGGGAATAAGAATACAGTACTCACAAGTACAGTACCTGTATTTTGCTTGTAGCTGGTGCTGTATTAATGTAGCCATAAACAAGTTTTTTATCTGAGATTGGTAACTTGGTGACATATGATGGAAAAATTATGGGTATAACATCACTCATATGAGTTGATTTCCATTTTAGTTCTTACCTTTAATTAATTATTTATTCATGGGAACCTGCTTATAAATTTATGACCTATTGGTATGTTCCATAAAATAAACACAAAATAGAAATAAGTAGCAATAGATATGAGTAACCAAAAAGTTTGAAAAAAATGTAGACATCATGAAAAATTTTCTGACTTTATGATATGAATTTTTGGGTCCTTGACATTCTCAAAGTAAAAGTATCTTGGGAATTCTTTGTTGAAAGGAATAACCTTCACAATACATTATCTAAATAGATTGGATTCATGGATATACATAATTTGGCCCACTTGGCCGTCTAGAGATCCTGTAATTTATTCGTATTCAAGGAAGCCAACCCTTTGGAGGTAAAGTGCCATCAGTGCACCTCATATGGTATACTGTAGGCATCATTTGAAGGTCTTTGAAGTTTCCCCTTTGACCCTTAGCTGCACCATCTTTTTAGCTTTCTACTGTACCTCTGTCCCCACTTTCTATTATTATTATTACTTGCTAAGCTACAACCCTATTTGGAAAAGCAGAATGCTATAAGCCCAGGGGGCCCAACAGGGAAAATAGCCCAGTGAGGAAAGGAAAAAAAGAAAAAGAAAATATTTTAAGAATAGCAATAACATTAAAATAAATATTTCCTATATAAACTATGAAAACTTTAACAAAACAAGAGAAAGAGAATATAGATAGAATAGCGTGCCCGAGTGTACCCTCAAGCAAGAGAACTCTAACCCAAGACAGTGGAATGCTATGGCACCACTCAAAACTAGAGAACACTGGTTTGATTTTGGAGTGTCCTTCTCCTAGAAGAGCTGCTTACCACAGCTAAAGTCTCTTCTACCCTTACCAAGAGGAAAGTAGCCACTGAACAATTACAGTGCAGTAGTTAACCAATTGTGTGAAGAAAAATTGTTTGGTAATCTCAGTGTTGTCAGGTGTATGAGGAGAGAGGAGAATATGTAAAGAATATGCCAGACTATTTGGTATCTGTGTAGGCAAAGGGAAACTGAACCGTAACGTGAGATAAAGATCCAATGTAGCACTGTCTGGCTAGTCAAAGGACCCCATAACTCTCTAGTGGTAGTATTTCAATGGGTGGCTGGTGCCCTGGCCAACCTACTATCTATCTTCAATCTTGAGATCTAACCTCTCAATTTGATATCATGGTACAATTGTAAGGTTTCCTTTGTTGCACCTAGGCAGAAAATGGTATCCCCAGACCAATCATCTGTCAATGTGGCCAAAATTCATAAAAACCACTACAATAAATCCAGAGAAGCCAGGATATCGTTTGGACATGATAGTATTTCTTAGTCTCCTATTCCGTTCAGTTATATTTTCTCTTCTGTCATGGAATATCAGCATGATTCTTTCAATTCAAACTTATAACACCATAAATCATAAATGTCGTACGAATACTACAGTACTGTATATTTGTTCAGAGACGGAGTGAATAAAGATTTACCTGCAGCATAACTTGTCATCCCTACACAGTATCACTTACTTAACAGTGATTCTTTTATGTCAATATTAAATGTACTGTAATTTTATTATGAGAAACTTAAATGAAAACTCACAACACATATTGGACAGTGGGTTCCAATTAGATATTTGTTTGTGTGTGTTGCAAGTTCTATTCTTCTTCTTATTAGACCTTCATGTTTGACTTATATGTTCTTTTGTGGAATATTGTTCTCATATTTGGATGCTCCTGTTATTTCTCTTTTCAATGACACTTGACGAGGATAATTTGTCTTGACAATAATTTTGGCCTAAACTCTTCTCCAGATCATCTTTCTCTCCTATGCCAGATGAACTAATTTTCCCTTTCCATGGTGTGTATTTCTGCTATTGATCATTGCAGGAGAAAAATAGAATCCTTTATCTCTGATGATTTGGAAATAAAATAGCCACAATTATCTATCACCCATTCACTATGAAGAGATGGACAATCTTCATATATCATAATTTATAATTTAACACATATTTTAAAAGAGCCTTGAATATCAGATGGCTTTATTTTTGTGTAATATTTTACCCTAATACAAAAAAAGTAATTTTGTTTGTTAGAGCTGCATTAGGAAGAAAACTTGTGATAAATTATTTTTTTCATAGATTAAGGTTCAGTTGATTCAAATGTAAATCATTACGATTGAAAAACAATTATAGCGCTTTCTCGTTTAAAAATTCAAGAAAATGATAACATCAGCTATAAGGTTATTTAGAGAACAATGCTTTCTGGTAAAAAGAATTATATATTTTTTTTTTTTCAGGTTCCAGTCCCATTAACAGAGAAAAGATCATTTTTCATAGCAATGCGATGGCTCGTGGAAGCTGGAAAAGACAAGTATAGAGATGTCAGGTTTTCAGAACAACTTGCCAGAGAACTTCTTGAGGCATATAAGAATGAGGTAACATTTTATCTATCTTTTATTTCTGATTATACAATTAGTTTTATAATCAGTTTTTTAATGTTGCAGCAGAGAAGTGGAATGTATTTTTAAAGGCCTGGTACTTAAAATTGTCATGCTTGTGGTTATTATTGCAAGGTATTACAAGATTACAAAACTCAACAAATTGAATGTTTTCAATACCGTATTCTTGATTTATTTCGTTTTCAGAATGATCATAATTACTTAAATTTTAGGATAATTAACAAAGTACAATATTTTGTAATAAAAAACAAAAATGTACTGTATAATTCATAGGCTCAAGCATACTTCATGTGAGTATTACTAGAAATCTTTTTTTTTTCACAATTCCGTATACAGTATTCTCTTACATGATTTTCTTTATTTCATGGAGGTTTCATACTTCAAATGAGGACTTCTAGGGGAACATCTAAGAATATTAAACAATTTTCCTTTAATATGTAATGAACCTAAATAGGCAATCTATATTGTCTCATCAAAATATTGTGAAATTTATTGATATAAATCAAAGTGGTTTCAAAATAACTTGAAATCCACCTAATGTACAGAGGAGGAAATCTCACGACCTACTGTCATTTAAAGAGAAATCACTCTTCGCACTTTTGGTTTTGGCCGATTAGCCAATTGAAAATCCAAGATACCGGATACTTTCGAAAACATAATAAACTCATAGAGAAGCGTGTGATAAAGGGGGACATGCTGGAACAGTTGGGCAGAGAAGCCATAGGTTTGAATGTAGCAAGATAAGGCCTGTAAGAAGGCCCAAGAAATCATGGAAAAAGGGGGTTAGTTGAAGATCTAGACTTGATAGGAGTTCAGGGGGCAGTAGTAGTATGTGACTGAAGCAAGTTTCATATCCAACACAATAAGGAAAAATTACTGAATGTAAAAGTGTTTATAATGATAACCCAACATCATTTGTTAATTAACTGTATTCAGTATTTGTATTTTAATTTTCTTATTTATGATTCCACAAATGTATACAGCAGTCTGAAATGTAGCCAGTATTCAATAACTGTACTGTATTTTTAAAAAGGGACCAATGACATCATGCAATGCTTGGAGAAAGCAAGTGCTGTGGTGATGTTAGCTCATTTCATGTTTACTATCAGTGTGTTTTATTATTATTACTTACTAAGCTACAACTCTAGTTGAAAAAGCAGAATGCTGTAAGCCTGAGGGCTCCAACAAGGAAAATAGCCAAAGTTGAATTAGATGCTGCCTTGTATTGTTCATCCGGTCCTATTATTCTCGTCTCTCCAATCTAAATACTGTACATGAACTTTACTTTGTTCCTTTTTTTCTTTTTTCTTAGTACAGCACAAAATCTTTAGACAAAAATAAATTTGATTCATTTAGACAAAAAGAAATTTTATTCATTTGCTCGATCAAACTAGCGTAAAACTCATTTTACATTGTGCCTCATAAAATTACCATCCACTCCAACGTCGGTTACAAGTGGTGTGCAAGTCACCTATCCAGACAAGAGTCAAGTATAAACTGAACTCGATTCCTATGGTGGGTGAGAGGCTAATGAAAGTACTTTTACTTTTCAAAAGTCAATTACTAAAGCGTAATGATAATTCAATTATTAAGTACAGTAATGTTTTTTTTTCAGTATTAGAATAATTAATGATGTAGCTATTAGGGATAAATTACTCAGATAATGAGCATAAGAAAAGCTTCTAATATCTGTCTAGTAATAATGCATATTTCATCCTAGAATTGAATTAAACCAAACCAATAATATAATACAATTCCATTATAGGCAAATTCAAATACACTAATGTGCTATGTCATTGACAAATTGAAATAAAGCCAGAACCAAGAACAGATAGGAAAAAATGCATGATTCTTGTTCAATTGAAAGGTTGAAAGAGATAAAATTTGTGGGCATGACACCTTTAATGTTTGTTAAGACTCCAATAATAATAATTTCTTTTTGATATTACCTAACATGGGTAAAGCTATATATATGGCATAGCCTAGCCTTCCCCAATACCTATGGCAAACAAGGTGATTGAACTGATCTATAGAGAGTTTCTTCCTCGTATACAGTCCATTTGAACTTCACAGAACCTCGGAAATCAAACGCCTCAGAACTCTAATAGCTCAGTTATCAAACAGAATCTTTAAAAAAAGAAAATTCCCCGAGATTGAACAAAAATTCAGAGCTTAAAAAACTTCCACCAAGGCAGACAACTGAGCAAGTTTACGTATAGCTCTTGAACAATTCAGACCCACAAAACATCCTTCCCCTAAACTGTTTGTTCATTTAATTTATTTTAGTATCTTCAGAAGAGGGGGAGGGAACATATCCTTTCCCAAGTTCATTAATAAAGGAAATAGCAAAATGGACCGAGACACAATTTTGTAGGAAAATATCATTCTGATACGATAGTAGCTAACAGAGTAGATGATTTTTAAATCACAGGCAGAACAGTCCACTCTGGATCAGTTTTCACTGAATTTCCTAAAGTGATTCACAATTTAGTGCAGGGAAAAAAAGTAAAGAAAAGAAAGAATCCTAAAAGTGCAGCCACCCAATGATTTTATGAAGGGAGCATCCCCTTCCAAGCAACACAAACACCTCCCTCTCCCCCCTTCCTCACCACCTTCCCATCAAAACTTCACTTTCCTTACTACAGGTACGAGTAGATTGAAGTAAAATGTTAATTTACTTTATCAATTATAACTTATTCTCATTTTATTATGCTTTTGCATACTTTACTCTGTTTTAATATTGTAAACTTTTGTTTTGGTGAGAGATTGTGACGCAGTTCTGGTAGGCCCTGCTGCTTCCTCCGGTAGGTAGCAGCAGTAGGGGATTCAGCGTTATGAAGCTTCATCTGTGGTGGATAGCGGGGGAGGGTGGGCTGTGGCACTCTAGCAATACCAGCCAAACTCGATTGAGTCCCTTGTCAGGCTGGGAGGAACGTAGAGAGGAAAGGTCCCCTTTTTTTTTCATTTGTTTGATGTCGGCTACCCCGCAAAATTGGTATATGTATGTAAACTTTTGTAAGTTTTGACAAAGTTCCTATTTTCTAATACAGGTGTGCAGATCGAAGCAGGTGCATTCTTGGTCTCGAACGCTGAAACGGTGGCTACCATGGGCTGTTAGGCTAAAGCAGTGCTATTAGCACAGCTGTCCCTGCAAAATCTTGAAGGGTATTTTAAGTCTTTGAAATCAAACATGGAGATAACAAAAAAGATCAATGACCATCTGTTCCAAACCAGATTCAAAACATCTCTTGCCACTGTTTGAGAATCCACATTTGAAGCTACATATAGTAGAGTGAAAGTTTGTGGTTCTCTCTCATCGCAAACAGTTCTATTTGTGGATTCAGAACTAGCTCCAAAATCTTCTGAAAAGAACTCTGGCCCAGGGTCCATTCTGTAGGCAGGAATGTGCCTGGATAGGGCATCCACCGCTATGTTGAGTGAACTCGACCAATGAAATGGTGAGAGGAACACATTTCTCTCTTGAAGTAACTTCATGGTGGGAAGAGTCACTGTATTAAGAGTTCTCGAGCAGGATCCCTCCACCACCTTAATCAACAAACAGCTACCTGGTAGTCTATGAAGATCTTTATATGGGAGTTCCTTCTCGAACCAATTCTCTTCAACATCAGGAAGACTTCGATCAGTTTAATCACATTTATGTAAAAGGCTACAAACTGAGGGGATAATTTCCCAAACATAGAGGTGTCCTTTGAATGACTCCCCTACCCTAACTAGGTTGCATCTGTATAAAGAATCATGGTACAGTAATCGTGAAGGAACCAATGAGACTGACATGGCCAAAGAACTAGGTGTTGTCCATGGCCAGCTAATTCTTTTGCAACGACCAAGGAAACTTTGCCCAACAGTCTCGAGACCTCTTTTGAGCAGCCTTTCTCCACACATAAATTGAGGTCATTCATCCTGTTCTTTAACACCAGGTCAATTGTCTAGGCAAACTGGAGGTCCAAAACTTTCTCCAGTTGCCACCTGAATGAGAGGTGGCTCAAGACAAAGAATCCAACCTTACTTAGAATTTTTTGCCGAGATGCTTTTGTAAGGCTTAGTGTGGTTGGATTCCCTCTTCTAACCTTGCATAGGAAAGTCCTTGGAGACCACACAATACTTTAAACCCAAAATGGCCCATAATAGAAGTTTCCTTGGGTAAGGAACCAATTACTATTTTCACTAATTATGTGGAAAGCTGATTTGGTGTTAAAATCAACTATTTTGGTACTAATCATATTTGATTTACAAGGTATTGCTGTATGTGGTGATGGCAAGGCGTTACTGTAATAAATGTAAAATATAGGCTATGTAGGTAAGCAAAACATATCCATACATAAGTTAGTAAGCCATAGTAAAGGTTAGGTTAGGTTAGTAAAACCTCTAGACACGAAAGTTTCTGTACATGAAAAACTCATTTTACGAAACGACATGAAGATAATTTCCCCTCGTATTACGAAAATATACTCTGGATATGATACGAAATTTGTGCGGTAACGTATATTGAATGATTTAAATGTATTTGGCTCTGCTTCACTCTATTTCATTATATGAAAAATCATGTTACGAAAGCCACTCCAGAACAAATTAATTTTGTATCCTGAGGTATTACTATGTACAATTATGGTCAGATTCATCTTCACAGAAGACAACAATCATTGAATGGTATCAGTCAATTTCCTGTTAACTTATATTTTTATTTAAATTTCTTTTTATTACTTCTGCTTGATCTGGAGATGGGATGACTCACCCACGTATAAAATTAATGGCTGTTGCAATATGATACAAGATAACCTAAATGGTAGATTTCCTATCTTTGACTCATAATTGTTGAAATATGATATTTTAATTATAAAATAAATTTTTGAATATACTTACCCGGTGAATATATAATAGCTACAACTCTGCGGCTCGACAAAAACACACTCAAAAAACTCGCGAGCGATCGCTATGAAGGTTGCGGGTGTGCCCACCAGCGCCAACTGTCGGCCAGATACCACTCTTGCATGTAAACAAACCCTTCAATTCTTCTCGTCCCGCTGCGTCTCTATTGGGGAGGAAGGGAGGGTCATTTAATTTATATATTCACCGGGTAAGTATATTCAAAAATTTATTTTATAATTAAAATATCATTTTTAAATATTTAACTTAGCCGGTGAATATATAATAGCTGATTCACACCCAAGGCGGTGGGTAGAGACCAGAGTTAATTAAGTTTACAGCGTATAAGCTAAGAGTTTTTTCATTTTGACAGTTATCAATATAACAAAACCAAAATTTATAGGTACCTGGTAAGGAAGTTGACTTAGACGATTACTCTGCCTTATAAGTCTGTCTTCCTCACGAAGCCCAGCGATCCTCTTAGGATGCTGAAAGACTCCCAGGAGCTGAAGTATTAAGGGCTGCAACCCATACAACAGGACCTCATCAAACCCTTAATCTGGGCGCTCTCAAGAAATGACTTTGACCACCCGCCAAATCAATCAGGATGCGAAAGGCTTCTTAGCCTTCCGTACAACCCAAAAAAACAATATTAAAAACATTTCAAGAGACAGATTAAAAAGGATATTGGAATTAGGGTAATGTAGTGGTAGAACCCTCACCCACTACTGCACTCGCTGCAACGAATGGACCCAGTGTGTAGCAGTCCTCGTAAAGAGTCTGGACATCTTTTAAGCAAAATGACGCGAACACTGACTTGCTTCTCCAAAAAGTCGCGTCCATAATACTTTGCTGAGATTTATTTTGCTTGAAGGCCACGGAGGTTGCTATATCTCTAACTTCGTGCGTCTTAACCTTAAGCAAACATCGGTCTTTCTCATTCAAGTGAGAATGAGCTTCTCGTATTAAAAAAATCTGATAAAATATGACAAAGCATTCTTTGACATAGGCAATGAAGGTTTCTTAACTGAGCACCATAATGCCTCAGATTTACCTCGTAATGACTTAGTACGGGCTAAATCGAACTTAAGAGCTCTAACAGGACATAATACTCTTTCCAGTTCGTTGCCTACGATCTCTGATAAGCAAGGAATATCAAAAGATTTAGGCCAAGGACGAGAAGGCAGTTCATTTTTGGCCAGGAAACCAAGTTGAAGTGAACAAGTGGCTTTTTTCTGTAGAAAAGCCGATGTTCTTACTGAAGGCATGAAGTTCACTGACCCTTTTAGCCGAAGCCAAGCACACTAGGAAAAGTGTCTTGAGGGTGAGATCCTTCAGGGAGGCTGAATGTAATGGCTCAAACCTGTCTGACATGAGGAACCTTAGGACCACGTCTAAGTTCCATCCAGGAGTTGCCAAACGACGTTCCTTAGAGGTCTCGAAAGACTTAAGGAGATCTTGGAGATCTTTATTGTTGGAAAGATCTAAGCCTCTATGTCGAAAGACCGAAGCCAACATGCTCCTGTAGCCCTTAATCGTGGGAGCTGAAAGGGAGCGAACCTTTCTCAGATGTAAAAGAAAATCTGCGATTTGGGCTACAGAGGTACTGGACGAGGACACAGATGCTGACTTGCACCAGTCTCGAAAGACTTCCCACTTCGACTGGTATACTCTAATGGTAGAAGCTCTCCTAGCTCTTGCAATCGCACTGGCTGCCTCCTTCGAAAAGCCTCTAGCTCTTGAGAGTCTTTCGATAGTATGAAGGAAGTCAGACGAAAAGCGGGGAGGCTTTGATGGACATTCTTTACGTGGGGCTGACGTAACAGATCTACCCTTAGAGGAAGACTTCTTGGAAAGTCTACCAGCCATTGAAGTACCTCGGTGAACCACTCTCTCGCGGGCCAGAGGGTAGCAACCAACGTCAACCTTGTCCCTTCGTGAGAGGCGAACTTCTGCAGTACCTTGTTGACTATCTTGAATGGTGGGAATGCATATAAGTCCATAAAAGACCAATCCAGTAGAAACGCGTCTATGTAGATTGCTTCTGTATCTAGGACTGGAGAGCAATAGATTGGTAACCTTTTGGTCAACGAGGAGGCAAAGAGGTCAATGGTGGGTTGACCCCAAGTAGCCCAAAGACTCTTGCCCACGTCCTTGTGGAGGGTCCATTCCGTGGGTATCACCTGACCCCTCCGACTGAGACAGTCTGCCAAGACGTTCAAGTCCCCCTGGATGAATCTCGTCAACAGGGAGATGCCTCGAATTCTTGACCATAAGAGAAGGTCCCTTGCGATCTCGAGCAGCGTGGAGTGTGTGCCTCCTTGCTTGGAGATGTACGCCAAAGTTGTGGTGTTGTCTGAGTTGACCTCTACCACTTAGTTTCGAAGAAGCTTTCTAATATCATCAAGGCCAAGTGGACTGCTAATAGCTCCTTGCCGTTGATGTGCATGCTCTTCTGACTTGAGGTCCACAGACCCGAGCATTCCCGACCGTCCAGGGTCGCACCCCAACCCAAATCCGACGCGTCTGAGGACAACACGTGGTTTGGGTTCTTGACTGCTAGGGATAGTCCCTCTCTCAGACTGATATTGCTGTCCCACCATTTCAGGCATGCCTTTACTGGTTCGGAGACTGGGAATGATACCGTCTCTAATGTCTTGTCCTAGTTCCAGTGAGAGGCTAGATGGAACCGGAGAGGCAGAAGGTGTAGTCTCCCTAGTGAGACAAACTGCTCCAGGGATGAGAGAGTCCCTACGAGAATGTTCCAACTCCTGACTGAATAAACGTTTTCTTTTCAGCATTAGTTGGACTTCGAGCAGGGCTTGACTGCGAATCTCCATCCCCAAATATAGAATAATCTGGGATGGGATCAGTTGGGACTTTTAGGTTGACCAAAAGTCCAAACTCCCTGGCCAGACTCAACGTCCAATGTAGATCCTGCAGACAGCGAAGACTGGACGATGCTCTGAGAAGCCAGTCGTCCAAGTACAAGGAGGCTCGGATCCCCGATAGATGGAGGGATTTTGCCACATTCCTCATGAGCCTCGTAAACACGAGAGGCGCAGGACTGAGGCCAAAGCACAGGGCTCGAAACTGGTACCCCACATTCCTGTAAACAAACCTCAGAAACGGTTGGGAATCCGGGTGTATAGGAATGTGGAAGTATGCCTCCTGAAGGTCGAGGGAGACCATCCAGTCGCCTTCCATAAATGCTGTCAAGACAGCCTGGTAGACTTCATCGTGAAGTTTGTCTTGACAATGAACACATTGAGCGCACTTGCCTCTTACGTACTCCTGCAGTGAACATGGCTGCCAGATCATTGGAGCCATCCCTGAGGGACTTGTTCCTGCAGAGAACGTGGCTGTCAGATCATTGGAGCCATCCCTGAAAGCCTTGTTTATGCATGACATAATTGTACAGCAAAACTTCAAACGCTCGAAAATAGCTCTGAAGTCGACCTGTAAAATCTTGGAGCGTCTCACGGCCAGGCGCCAGGGAGAGTCTATGAGGTTTGAGAAGTCTATCTGGGCAGAGGCAGGAACTCCCAAGCCGAGAACTTCTCTCGTGTCATATCAGACTCTCGCTCTATAAGCCAGCTTAAAAGTAGGGAAAGCAAAGGCTGTCTCCCCCAAGCTCCTCCTGGTGATAAACCAGTCGCCTAGCAAACGTAAAGCTCTCTTAGAAGAGCGAGAGAGCACTAGCTTATAAAACAACGGCTTCGAAGTAGCTAGGCCTAGTGTAAGCTCTGACGTTTAAGCGAACGAGGAGCAGCAGTTACAAAAAGATCCAGACAAAGATCCTTAAAAATCAGCATGATTTATTTAAAGTCCATAGAGGGCTAAGCAGCTTTAGGCTCCTCTCCGTCCTCAAGGGAATATCAGTAGGAGGGGGAACAGCAACTTCCTCATCTGAAGGAACCTTGTCCGACAATAGCCGAGTCTCAAGCAAGGGAGAGACCTACCGTGGTGGCAATGCTTTACAAGCAGAGTCCACACGCACTGGTGCATTAGTAGCGGACCAGGACGCAACGTCATGTAACTGCTTGACAGTCTGTGAACTGTCAACAACAACAGGTGCGTGAGGACGCACAGCGTCCACTCGAGACTGCTTTGACCGCCTAGTCTGAGCAGTCAAAACAACCCTAGAATGCGAAGGTTGACGCTCAGCGTCAAAACAAGTCAACTCCGATTGTTGGCGAACGTCCTGAACGTCAACAGGAGCATCAGCAAGTGGCCTAACGTCCAAATGTGGCTGAAAATCCACACGAGACCGCATCGAGTGTGGTTCTAAACAACCTGACTGACGTGACTTGGCTACGCCAACGTCAACAGGACGCACAAAGGAACGTTATGGTGGCTGAAGGCCAGGATCTCGATGAGATAAACGGCTAGGCTCAACGGACTTATCGGCAGAATAGTCTTCCATAAGGGAGGCAAGCTTATTCTGCATGTCTTGCCGTACAACCCATTCAGGATCAACGGGAATGGTTGCGGTAAGAGACGAGGGTAACGTCTGTGACTGCAAAACCTTGCCTACAAAAAGACTCTCGGAGTCTGTGTTACGCTTTTGTTTAGGCGGCGAGCAGTCTTCCGATGACTGCATAGGGTCAGAGCTGTCCTAATGGTTAAAACCAGGACGCTGGACCTGTCCTGAAAGGACTGACTTTCGCTTAAAGGGCCTCGAAACCTTGTTCCACGGTTTCTTATGCGAAAAGCCTTCGGATGACGAGGAGAAAATGGTCTCTCTCGCCTTATGGTAGGGGTGATCTTGGTAAGATACACCTGATACCATAGAGGGAACGTCTGTTCGCTGATCAAGGCCTCTCGAACCCATAAGTCGTACGACATTACTTCTCCCCTGGGCTTGGGAGCTTGCAAGAGGTCCCGGACTAGGCGAACGACAGGCACGAACAGACGAACCCTCGGTCGCAACACTGATAACACTTTGCGCAATATCACTTTATCACTATGATTTTCTGTTTTGCACTTAATTCACTGAAATCGAATTTTTAACAATTCACATTAGGTATGAATAAAACTGATTTCTACCTGAAGCACGCAATTCTACCCTCTATCAAAAGGTTATAATTGCGAAATCAGTCGTATAATGTAAGCACATTAATACCAGCAAAAAAACAGTAAACATATTTTAAGATAAAAAGATCAGTGGCTGGGGAAGAGACTAAACACTAGTTCATTCATAACTACGTTTTCAATCTCTCACCGTACAGTGCCTTGGGACGAGAATAAAAAACTAAAAACGTTTTATCCTTTCTCCCCGTACAGAGACTAGGGACGAGAGTAACTCGAGAACAACGTTACTCGCTTGGGACGAGATAAAGATCGGAACGTTCTCTCTCCTCTCTCTCCCTCCGTCTGTATCTCTCTCTCTCTCTCTCTCTCTTGATTTCGCACCGAAGAGAAGAGCCCACTTATGTTTCGTCAAAAAACAGGTTATTTGACCAAAGGAAAAAACTGAAAGGTTTTTCAATTAAAAAGTTCCTTTAAAATAGAATTTAAAACATTTAAGCTTTGAAAGAAGAATGAACAAAACGTCAGAATCGATTTACTCTTTCTGCAAAGTGAAACCGTGATACTCTCTCTCTCTATCGTAACGATAGAGCGCAAACTGCGTAGCATAAATAAACTAAACGTTAGTTCATCTTTGAAACAGTACGAAGACTATTCAAAGAAAATCTTTCATAAAATATCTACTAAAAAATATTCATTTAATAAGTTTTAAATCATTAGCTCTGTAAAAGTTATTTACGATTGAAAGGGCTCAACGTTGTTTAACTTCGGTTTCCAAGTTAGGACCGCCTACTCTCAGGAAAGGTCGCATATAAACAAATCATTAAAATTTATCTTGATGTTTATTATAAATGGAAAGCTAATCGAAGAGGCCTAATAAAGGCGGGTGAGATATAAAATATATAGAGGAAAATCTATAATTAATTTATAACGTGATAAGATAATTGCTAAAAGCCTAAACACACTTCCGTACTGAGGGAAGGGTCGGCCATTTAAAAGTCAAGGAAAGTCCAAAAAACAATCCAAAGTCATCAAAAATTAAATCTATCCAAAAACGAGTTCAAGATTTAAGTTGAAGATAAAACACCTGTATTGCGAAAGCTCAAACCAAAATGAAGTACTTCACCAAATATGTTGAGAAAACTCCAGGTTCTACAGCGAGTATGAATACGTCTTGTCGTCAACGTCGACAGAGAAGAATTGAAGGGTTTGTTTACATGCAAGAGTGGTATCTGGCCGACAGTTGGCGCTGGTGGGCACACCCGCAACCTTCATAGCGATCGCTCGCGAGTTTTTTTAGTGTGTTTTCTGTCGAGCCGCAGAGTTGCAGCTATTATATATTCACCGGCTAAGTTAAATATTTAAAAGTTCCTTACCACCCTCATTCTCCAAGATACATACATACATATACCAAAGGCACTTCCCCCATTTTTGGGGGGTAGCCGACAACAACAAGAAACAAAACAAAAAAGGGGACCTCTACTCTCTACATTCCTCCAGCCTAACCAGGGACTCAGCCGAGTTCAGCTGGTACTGCTAGGGTGCCACAGCCCAACCTCCCACATTTCCACCACAGATGAAGCTTCATACTGCTGAGTCCCCTACTGCTGCTACCTCCGCGGTCATCTAAGGCACCGGAGGAAGCAGCAGGGCCTACCGGAACTGCGTCACAATCGCTCGCCATTCATTCCTATTTCTAGCACGCTCTCTTGCCTCTCTCACATCTATCCTCCTATCACCCAGAGCTTTCTTCACACCATCCATCCACCCAAACCTTGGCCTTCCTCTTGTACTTCTCCCATCAACTCTTGCATTCATCACCTTCTTTAGCAGACAGCCATTTTCCATTCTCTAAACATGGCCAAACCAACTCAACACATTCATATCCACTCTAGCCGCTAACTCATTTCTTACACCCGTTCTCACCCTCACCACTTCGTTCCTAACCCTATCTACTCGAGATACACCAGCCATACTCCTCAGACACTTCATCTCAAACACATTCAATTTCTGTCTCTCCATCACTTTCATTCCCCACAACTCCGATCCATACATCACAGTTGGTACAATCACTTTCTCATATAGAACTCTCTTTACATTCATGCCCAACCCTCTATTTTTTACTACTCCCTTAACTGCCCCCAACACTTTGCAACCTTCATTCACTCTCTGACGTACATCTGCTTCCACTCCACCATTTGCTGCAACAACAGACCCCAAGTACTTAAACTGATCCACCTCCTCAAGTAACTCTCCATTCAACATGACATTCAACCTCGCACCACCTTCCCTTCTCGTACATCTCATAACCTTACTCTTACCCACATTAACTCTCAACTTCCTTCTCTCACACACCCTTCCAAATTCTGTCACTAGTCGGTCAAGCTTCTCTTCTGTGTCTGCTACCAGTACAGTATCATCCGCAAACAACAGCTGATTTAGCTCCCATTCATGATCATTCTCGCCTACCAGTTTTAATCCTCGTCCAAGCACTCGAGCATTCACCTCTCTCACCACTCCATCAACATACAAGTTAAACAACCACGGCGACATCACACATCCCTGTCTCAGCCCCACTCTCACCGGAAACCAATCGCTCACTTCATTTCCTATTCTAACACATGCTTTACTACCTTTGTAGAAACTTTTCACTGCTTGCAACAACCTTCCACCAACTCCATATAACCTCATCACATTCCACATTGCTTCCCTATCAACTCTATCATATGCTTTCTCCAGATCCATAAACGCAACATACACCTCCTTACCTTTTGCTAAATATTTCTCGCATATCTGCCTAACTGTAAAAATCTGATTCATACAACCCCTACCTCTTCTAAAACCACCCTGTACTTCCAAGATTGCATTCTCTGTTTTATCCTTAATCCTATTAATCAGCACTCTACCATACACTTTTCCAACTACACTTAACAAACTAATACCTCTTGAATTACAACACTCATGCACATCTCCCTTACCCTTATATAGTGGTACAATACATGCACAGACCCAATCTACTGGTACCATTGACAACACAAAACACACATTAAACAATCTCACCAACCATTCAAGTACAGTCACACCCCCTTCCTTCAACATCTCAGCTTTCACACCATCCATTCCAGATGCTTTTCCTACTCTCGTTTCATCTAGTGCTCTCCTCACTTCCTCTATTGTAATCTCTCCAAGATGGTCCTCATTAATGTCTTCAGACTCATCCTCCTCTTCTTCCATTTTATGAAGCACCAACAGAAGGTTCTGCTCATTTCTTGCATTTAGTCAAATGAACCATAGTAGCCTTGACATGCTTGTAGCGTTTCTTACAAAAGACAAAAGGTGGCTAAATAACAAGAGCGAGTCAAGTAACAGCTCACTGCCATAGGGATGTCGAAGTGGGTGAGAGGCCGCATGAGTGTCTTTGGTCAATATATACAGTGTGCATGATGTTAAAACCAGCTGTCACAATGCTTATTCCTTTTACCATTTGTGTAGCCAGAAAAAGATAATAAGTTGGGGGCAGCTATATTGCATGGCCATCAACAATTCTCCGAAGTTTATTGTCCATACATGACAACATATGCACTCAAATTATTACCTGTCTGTCCCTCTTCCATGGCCACTTTCAGAGCAATAAAGTCATTAAGGCTTTAATTGCTTCATAGTAAAGGGGGCCCCATTTTCATTTGGCAGTCAAAGTTTCAAGGTAATCCATGAAAAGTAAAATTTTGTAAGTGTACCACAGGAAATCTTGGTTGAAGCTCCCATTATTTGGGTAATGCACAGAATCTCTATATATTAGCTATGACATATCTCATTTGCTCATCAGTCTGGTTTTACTGTACATGTAAGTTGAAAATTTTCAATATTAACCATACCTTTCAAAGCATGATAGCCATTCTATAGATTCTTGGTATCCTAACCATACATGGCATATAGCCCTCTTTAGCCTTTAGTAATTTCAACTGTATAAAAATTATTTACTTTTCCATTTAATTACTGCTGGTTTTAACCCTATGATATCTTTTGTTACAGGGCAGGGTTGTGAAGAAAAAGCAGGATCTACATAAACAGTGTGAAGCAAACAGGGCTTATGCTCATTACCGGTGGAGTTAAATATATTCCTAAAATGTTTGATTACTAGCACCGAGTTGGAGAGAATTTGAGTGGTACATATAAAAGTTTGTTTTGTAACCATGTAAATAAATTCAAAAGAATTGATATGAATTATTCCAATTCCTACCATTATGTGGGTATTATATGCGATAATTGATATTGATCCACTGGACTGGATTAGTTAAGGTAATAGTAGCTCATTACAAGATAGGGGGATAAAGGTTGTACAAATAACTAATTCACATATCAATGCAATTAAAGCCTTTATTCAGCACTCCTTACTGTATCAATAATTGTTTAACATTCATGGTTTTCAAATGTCAACAAAACATATCACCGGTTCAACCAACAAAAGGGGAGCAGTGGTAGCCATGTGCACATATGCCTATGTATCCTGGGGTCGCTTCATTTATTTACCTTACGTTTTGCTTGTCAGTATCTCTGTAAACAGCTCACATAATTTCAGAGCTCTTTTCAAAGTTATTGAAGTACATGTATTAAATTATTCCATTTAATCTATAATCACTTATTTAATTTCATTTCCAAACTTTTCCCAGGACAATTTAATCATGGGCGACATCTATCCCAGTACAAGTAGGTAAATTTTTGTTAGCTGCGTGGGTTTCACAGCCCATCTGGATGGTAGGTAGTAAGAGAAGTTATTTTAAATAATTTTGTGGTTTATTGTAATTGTTACATATTCTGCTTCAACTAGAGATTCCTTTCAGTATTTTTTGGTACAGTATTTGGATGGCTCAATGTTAACTTGTTACCCTAAGTGTTTTAGTAGTATACATCTTGCAATTTGATATATAATCATTTCATGAATCCAGAATGCAGTTAAAAATAACTTTTTCTGCATGAAAAACAGGAAGCCTTGAAGTACAGACCTAAAATAATGTAATTTTAAATATAAAACTTACCCGCTGGTTATATAAGAATGGCTAGCGTCCCTGACGCCTCGGCAGGAAATCCCCTAAATCTCGCGCAGCTATCGCAGATATGCCAGGTGTACACTAGTGCCCTCACAGTACAACAGGTAGAACTATACCCAACCTCTTCAGATTTTTCCCTGCCGGCATGGCCGTCGGTTCTATTGGAAATTCTCTCTCGCTTTTTACTCTGTTTGGATGTTATTTGGTGATGAATTAACGTTTTTTGAGTTTAGGTTTTCGCTTTTTTGTTTTATTTGAACTGTGATCACGTAATTATAACTTTAAAGGTAAGATTAAAAGGTTTTTCGACCTATTTTAAACCTCACGAAAGCATAGGACGAAAGGTAAACATCTCTTCCAATGATGACGTCACAGCCTTATGTCGTAGACTATAAGTCCGACTTGCTTTTACAAAGAATTGTAAGTGAATACTTTCTTTTGAAATATTAAGTTATAAATTTAATTAAAGGAACTAGTTTTCTTGAGGTAATCTTCAATCTGTTTGCAAAGATTAACTAGCGTTCAGTTGTTACGCAGTTATCAGTATTGTTACAATAGTACAATATTTCATTGAGATTTTTATGAATAGTACATTCTCCTTACTTCTCAAGTTTTTTAGTTGTACTACTGTATATAAAAGGAACATTTTATTTTCAAATTAATTGATCCTGTCAGTATTTTTCCTTAGTCAGAGATTAAAGGAAGTTAAATTTCACTTAATGTTTATACGAATCGATGTAGAGCACGATTTTAAGTATCGTTGTTTCCTTAGTGGAATACTAAGTTTGTTCGTATATTAAGTGTAAATGTTCCAATAAATACGAGTGATGATTCATCTCTTATTGGAATTCCTTAATTTAAGGGTTTATTTTATAAATATACCTATTAAGATAATATTTAATGTTTAATATTTAATTTTTCGCTGCATTTATATGGGATTCAGTGACTTTTCATTCCCATTCGAACGATTGAGAGAATTGTAAGTCTCAATTAAAGAGTTCATTTCGTTTGAGAGAACGTATACTTTAGTTTTCAAATGATTGTGAAACTTTCTTTTTAACAAACAATAGAATGAAAATTCTTAGTGTTAAATTACGCAGTTAATTTTATTCAGTAGAGAGTGCTTCTGTTCGGACCTGTCGTTATCCTAGTCTTAGACCTCTGTCAAGCTCCCGGAAGGGGAGAAGTTAAGTCGAACGATGAAAGGAATCGAGAGGGTAGCCAAGCGCTACAGTCTTTTAAGACCAGAACAGAAGTCCTCTTGAGCGCAGAACGCTCACCCTCGTTATATATAGAGCGAGGTATTAATGTTGTCAAATATTATACGCGCTTTTCAGGCGCTAAGCTGAAAACAAAATTAGATTCGTTCTGCGTATTTACGTTTCAAACAACAGCTCTCGTTGATGATACAGTCTTATCGACCGGCTGTTGACGGTGAGCCTGCACATTAGTCTTCGGTGGTAGACCCGTTGTCGCACAGGCGGCCTGTTGTCTCTGGGACCGACGTGATATCGCACAGGCGGTCTCCCAGTTTCACTGTTCAGCGGCAGGTCGATGTAGATTTATCTCAGCAGAGCTCTGTTTCACAGCAACTATTAAAAGAAGCAGACAGACGATTGTCAGTTTAAGCTTGATGATGTTCGCCAAGCGGAGCCTGAGCGGAAGCGTGACAAGGCTCAGAAATTGATTAATGAAGGCGCTGAGTGTCGGCGGCAGCGCCAAGCGCCAGCGGGGCGACCCACGCCAGTGAGTCACGAGTGGGCAGAGCGCCAGCGCGAGCAGCAGCGGTAGCAAGAATATCACATGAGCGCGACGCGGCGTGCCAGGACGAGGCAGAACGCCAGCGCCAGCTAGATTTATTCTATTATAAAATCAATCGTGACAGCAAACCAAGGCTGGTGGCTGTCAATTGGATGTGGATATGGAACAATGCAAGCGCGCCCATGTTACCACTGATGCGCCTGCATAGCTCCAATCTCTGATTTGTTAGAAGTAGACCCGGATGAGGTTCTCTCTCACGAGGATCAATTGGAGGATATCTCGGAGAGAAAGGAGGAGAATCCACCTCAACATTCGATGGACTACTAAAAAAAAAAAAAAAAAAAATGCTAGTCTTCACAGAATTTTTTTTTTTCCAGACTATTTTACACCAGTTATGAGTTTACCTTAGGCAAGGCAGTGGAAACTTCCTTCTATACAAAATGGTGCTTTCCCGCTCTTATAAGAGAGTATTGAAATTAATGAGAGCATGGATGGATTTAAGAAAAGCTCTGGGCAGGACATGCTTCGCTTTTCCACCAGCCAAGTTCGCTTCTAAGTCGAACGTTTGGTATGAGATGAGGGAAGTCTTGGGTTTACGAGTTCCGACGTCTGCGCAGGGAGACTTCGCAAACCTGTTAGATTATGACCAACTCTTGAAAGGATAGTTCAGAGAGTTGAGGTATTTAATTTACTTGACTGGTCACTGGGAGTCTTAAGCAGAAGAGTAACCGAGATGAAGGACACGGACACAAGTAGTCTTATCCAACTTATGTCTTGTATGGACAGGGCAGTCAGGGATGGTTCTAACGAGCTGGCTGCTTTACTTACTGCAGGAGTTATAAAGAAAAGAGCTACTTTGTGTTCCTTCCTTTCTGCGGGCGTCACTCCATGTTAGAGATCGGAGTTGCTTTTGCGCCCATATCTTCGGCTCTTTTTCCGCAGGATTTATTTAAGGAAGTACCTGCAAATTGGGCTCAGAAGGCTACTCAAACTTTGGTTACTAAAACAGTCAGTAAGGTTTTACCTACGCCCTTCTCTTCTCGTAGAACTAAGGAGGGGACATCATATTCTCATTTTGCCCAGCCTTTTCGAGGTAAACCTATGGGGAGAAGTACTTTCAAACCAGAGGCAAGGAAGCAAAGGAAAAGAGGAGTCAAGCCCAGTCGAGGCTGTTTCTGACTGCTCTCCCCTTCAAGCAGCAGTGGGAGCCGGGCTAAACAGCTTCTGGCAGCCCTGGGATAAGAAGGGAACGGACCCTTGGTCCGTACGTCGTCTATTTAATCAGAGCACAGTTTCAATCGGATGATGTTCGACATTCTTCCTGTCTTCTAGACTAGGAAGTTAATCGTCATGTAGGCACACGAACAGAACTTGCTCTCACAGCAGGTGTGTTGGGATTCTTAAATGAGAAGCAATCGAGTGTGTTTTTCCTTCCATGAGAGGAGCGGAAGTCAGAAAAATCATATATAATCCTGGCTCTTCCTCTGGAATCTGAAGCACAGTCAGGGAAGACAGAGTTTGTCCTCTTAGAAGGTTGCAAAACCTAGACTTGGTCATCAACAATCAATACGTCCGAGACTTTTCAGGAGTCGTATGTTTTCTAGTAACTTATTCCTCAGTTACTGATGTTCGCCGGAAGTTTTTTCTGTTGAAAAAGGCGACGTGTCAGCGCCAAAAGCGCGCAATACACATAATTCTTCGAGAGAAGAGGTGCTCAGTTTGCTTCTGTTTAACCTTCCTATCCACCCCCAGTTTGATGAATTGTTTAGTACTTTCTTCTGGGGTCGAGCGACTACTGTTAACGATATCTCATAGCAGGGATACGTTCAGGTCACGCACAAGGCGTGCTGGGAATGTCATAAGGACTCTCCCAGGTTGCTCACAGGGCTGCGGTTGATGATCTCTTCTAGCCTTCGCTCACGTTGAGGTGGCGCACAAGCTGCCCCGCGAGTGTAGAGTTGGTTTGAGCTAAAGGAGGTCAATTTCATCTCTTTTTAGCGTTTACGATTCTTGGGGGGAATAAATGTTTTCTCCTAAAAGAGTAAGGACTACCATAGATCAAAGGGATGGTTTTCCTTTAGTATCATACAGCATAGTTCTCCGATGCTCAGCAACGTCTCCTCACAAAGATAGGCTCTTTTTGCGGGAGGGGGTAGAGCATATGCTTGTAGCGGCACTGACGTGCACGCGGTCACAGACGCTGACAGTCAAAGTTGATCCTTTCAACTAGTTGTCCCATCCTCGCGATCTGCGGGATACGCGTCTCCCCTCATGCGGACGCATGCTACACGCGAGCATCTCTCGACAAACATGTCAACCTGAAATCCTAAGCAACCTAGACGCATGTGCCAGCCTGGACATGTACTGGATAAGGTCAGTCAGGTTTTTCCGCATCATGATAGACTAACAGTTGCTCCTGTGTGCCACTGACCGGACACGATACTGTTGCCTACGGGCAGCACGCTGTAGATTTACAGCAGGCAAGACGTACACACAGTGCTGTATCCACTCGACAAGGTGAGCACATGCAGCACGCTAGCACCTTACGGGGATGCAAGCACATGCGACATTAGTCGCATCTTAGACGTATACAGTCTAGTCTTTGGCTCACAGCAGTATGGATAGACTTGTCTTTTCTTCGCGTCGCTCTCGCCTCACAGCTAACGCTTTCTCGCGTCAAACTTTGACTTTAAGTGTGTTGAACATTTGTTGGTACACACGATCAGGTCTTAACTTCACAGCATGAGTTTCATGTTGTTGATGCTTCTTTTCAGCAGGCCTAGCTTCGATATCGGTTTCTTGCAACTGATATGGATGCGTGTTGGGGAGAGGTCTAGATCTTGTCTCTCTCTCTCATGACTTAATGAGCATATACAGCAGGCTGGAACCATACTGGTCCCATGCTGGGTGTTTGCTGGAAGCATGTCATCAGTCCGTTTTTTTTCCCTGTGTCAGGATCACGAACGCTTTATTTTTAAACCATCAAGCTTTAGGTCTAGCTGCCTCCAGTATTTTGGAAAACCCCTATGATCAAGAGGTTGTTCGAAGGAGACAGCTGAGGCTATCGCTTGTACAAGGGACCTTTGCCTCAAGGTTTTACAACCCAATTGGGGTGTTTTGTGGAGTAGTGTAGAGCTAAAGGGCTCTTCATTTGGTAACTCTAAGACAAGCGGTCTGTTTCTTCTCAGACCTTGGAAGGAAAACACATTTTTTCCTCCTCGACCATCAAGGGTTACAGGAGTATGAGGACAGTTGTCTGCAGACGCAGAAGATTGCATCTATCAAATAAAGACCTTATAGATCTTCTCAGGTCATTTGAGATGACTTAGAAGGGTCAGCAAGATGCTCAAGCCTAAATTTGGGATTCGTTTCTGGAATTTCGCGGTAGTGACAGATCCGAGCCTTTACACTTGTTTTCTTTTTAAGGCCTAACTTTGGAGATTTTCTAAATAAGTCTACTATAGTTGAGAGCCAGTGAAGTTCAATCTTTTAGCAAGAACATGGACTTCACAATGGTTAAGCCATAGGCGCCTCACATCCTGGATTCTTGATCATTAACAAACGTCCTTCTCATCCATGGCCTAAATCTTTCGGGATCTTTATCCTCTCGGATTTGGTTTGTCAAGGGCTATGAAGAGTATTTTACCCGGTTAAAACGATGGAGTTTTATCGGGACAGAACCAAAGAAGTTATGAGTCTATTCATGACTCTGGTGCACGGTCAAGAAGCCTGCGCTATCTATGTCTAAAACGCTCTATCGTCTGGTATAGACTTTAATTACAAGAGTTCTTTCATACTATTGTGTAACAGATCGTAACATGTCAAAAGGGTAAAGACTCATGAAGTTTGAGCTATAAGAGCTTCTGTAACTTTTAAACTAATCTGTTCTCTGCAAAGCATCGCGTATACAGCCTTGTGAAGGGGTATTCCTGTATTCGCCTTGCATTTCTTAGATCGTATTCAGTCTCTTTATGAGGACGTCTAGGTTTTGGGTTCACTCGTAATAACGAGTGTAGTAGTAGACGAGACTTTCACCACTATATTCCTAGTACCCCTGTTCTTCTCTTGGAACTATTATATATGTTTTTATGATTGTACGTGAAAATTGGTCGAAAATCTTCCACAATCTTTGATCTAGTCAGGTGGTCATTTTGCTCCTAGAGAGTGCCCGGAACAAGGGTATTAGTTGAGGTCCTGTCATGTTATAGGTTATTGAACCGTTTGACAGCTCCTAGAGATCATCAGCCCCCTGGGTGGACCGCTGGATCTTCTAAGGATAGCACACAAAATGAGGCAGAGCATTGCTGTCAGCTTCCTTATCAGGTGAGAACCTCTTAAGTGGTTGTGTAATGCTTAAGTGAATTTCCAATTATGTAGCTGTCTCTGACCCACCACCAAGGGTGTCAATCAGCCATTCTTATATAACCAGCGGGTAAGTTTTATATTTAAAAATGTTATTTTCATAATAAAATAAATCTTTTAATATACTTACCGCTGGTTATATAAGTTAAAAACCCACCCTCCTCCCCTCTAGAGACCATGGGGGCATGGAAAATCTGAAGAGGTTGTGTATAGTTCTACCTGTTGTACTGTGAGGGCACTAGTGTACACCTGGCATATCTGCGATAGCTGCGCGAGATTTTGGGAATTTCCTGCCGAGGCGTCAGGGATGCTAGCCATTCTTATATAACCAGCAGGTAAGTATATTCAAAAATTTATTTTATTATGAAAATAACATCTCAATAAAAATTAGCTGTAACCTGCAGTGCCGAATTCCTAAAGATAGCTTCTGAAGTCTTGAGGATGGAAATAAGAAAAATTTCCAAACAGTAAGAGGCAGTTGGCACATGAACACCTTTGACTCATCAGTAGGAAGGCATTGCCAGTGTCAATGTTTTTATGTTTATGATTGATGAGTGTAAGAAAATAATAGTTTGTTATAAGAACGTCAATTGCTCCATGACAAACCTATCAATCATAATTAGCCAGAATCCTTATTTAGGTGGAAGCACAAGTGATTTCAATACCAGTCACATCTCAGTCCCAATGGATTTAGAGGAGTGCATGAACACAGAATACAATAGTTCAAGAATCAAGTATCCAAAACAATATCATTGGGTTCTTTTATGAGAATAATTTATAGCCAGGACATGTGATACCAGAAAAAAACGGATTTTGACGTAGGAAAAATCTATTTTTGGGTGAGATAGCCATGTCATCCAGATGGAAGTTTCCTTCGGCAGCTTCCTACTGTATAATATTTCTGCGAGTGATATTACAAGAGAATTACCATTAGGTATCAAGGGGTTCTAACCCCCGGAACGACTATCCTAAGATATCGTATATAATGAGGGACGTATCAGTAGATAACCATATATATCTGCACCCCTAATAGACTTAACTCAGTCTAGAAAACTAGGGTAAAGGAAAGGTGAGGAGCCATTACATATCCTCTACCCCCATGGTACCCCCATAAGTATCTGAAGAACATCAATCATTCAGATGACAGTAACCACAAGAGGCTACATCTCAGTCAAGACTGAGATAGGTGATGGATGAATTACTATGCACTCTTCATATTCCAACAAAAGAATAGTATGACCCACCACAATTAATAGTTCCCTTTACTAGTTAACAATGAGAGGAAGAAAATAAAGCTGATGGCATCAATAATGAACACCAAGGGGTGTGACAAACACTGCGCATTTTCTTAGATTCTGAACTTCAGACACTCTCCGGACGGACATGATTGACGGAATTGTTTACCAGTTGAACTTTAGATGTTAGTTAATTAGGTTTCACCGGCCCTATAAGCATGTCTGGCTGTAATTCTGTTATGGAGGAAAATTGCCATTGGGATCAAAGAGAGGCTCTGTTTCTAATAAAACTGTACTGCCAGATCCCATGCTTATGGAATGTCAAAGCAGATGTATACAAAGACAGAAATAAATGTGAAGCAGTAATTTCCTAATAATAAAATAACGGCAGAACTTCTGAGGATTGGATTGTCTGTTGCTGGTCTATAGGTCCAAGAAGAAAAAATCCATTCGAGGAAAGAGCTACACAAACTGAAGAAACTAAAGGAGTCGGGCTGGTATAGATGATGTTTATACCCCCACACCATGTTGTTTTGATGAGACAACTTGAGAGAATGTTTCAATTATGGACACACAAGTCTCATTTGCCTGAAGAAGTGTTTCGCCAATGTTGAAAGTACATAATTGTCTTGAGTGTATATCTTTCTATGTGAAATTCTTTCTCTCTTTCTCTGAGATTATACAAAACAAATCCTGAACATCTTATCTTTATAAAAACACTGACAAAATTTTAATTTTGTTAACAGCACAGAAAGCAAAGTATGACCAGTATCCAACATTAATTATTTATAGGAATAATGTAGGTTATACATTATACGTTAATAACAAAAACATCCTCCTTTCACTGATGAGTTACAAATCATGTAGATATGATTCTATATTGCCTCCAGATATGCTTTTGGAGAAATGCTCCCCCTCATACATGTGTCCTGCTTAGTTATAAAAGGTCTTACCTTCTATAAATTGTAGAATGTGTTTGGGTCCATTTGTTCAGTACTGTATATAGTTTCTAAAGTTGGGTTCATAACCAATTTGAGGATCATTTAAAATGGTTGAATAGCTTCTCTTTTCATTTAGTCTTTTCAACCAGGTCTTCCCCTTTACCATTCCATTGTCCTCACAAAGGGCAGTAATAATCATGCTGCATAATGCAATTTTCTTAGTTCTCTGTTTTATTTATGGTGCACAATGCTTTCCATGCCCCATGCTTAAAGTCGACACCAAGCAAAGCTTATTCAACATTTACAACACTTCCAGAAAGCTAAAAACACTGCCAGACTTTTCCTCAAACAGCACCTATAATATTTGCTCTTCCAAAAGGCTAAAATCCACTTGTTTCTATAGCACACACTAATAACACATAAATACCTGTGTCTTGCCAGCAGACATCAGCTTCAAAAATTGTGTGTGTCTTTGCCTGGTGAATGGAGTCGAAACTATTGTAGACAGCTTCACCTGATACTACTGCTTGTTACCATATCAACTTCCTTCATTTCAACATTTACGATGTTCTACTCCTTTGCTTTATGATATGGTAACTGTTTGTCCAACAGACACTGTTTTACAATGTGAAAACACCTTTAAAGTGATATGATATATTTATGTACTTGCTCTCAAGAAAGCTAAAATGTCAACATTATTTTAAAGGCACTGGGAATTGGGTTCATCCTTACCTTGTGTGTACAGATACTCAATCTATCATGAGATACTTCCTCTACAGATACAACAAAATTAACTGTTGCTGCCATAGGAACAGTATAGTACAGTAGATGCATTTTGATTGCTATCCCAGAGAAAGAGCTTAGCCTAATTTTTCCTTATATTCCTTGTTCTCTTTAGATAACTCTAAACAGCCCTTAATTAGACAAAGGAAACAGACCACAACACTCAAATATCAAGAATAAAATGGAATATTAAGTAAATCAGACATGATGCTGACTACAGTACTTAATTTAGGTTGAACAAATACCGGCACAAAGGAAAACTAATCGATGGGAAACCTATGGTACGAGTTACTTTGCTTGCCATATTATGAAAAAATTATTAACTTGAAGGAAGCAAATATTACAAAAAAAAGTTGTCTTTAGGAAGATGTAGTGTAGGGAAGACATGCAAATCAGCTCATAAGAACTTCGGTGGGGGTGTTAAGTACCAAGGAGATAAACTCCCAAACCTGATCTGTTATTTTAGGGAGACCTTTTTCAAAGTGTTTAAAAATAGTCATTTGAGGTTGACAAAGGCTGTTTTATAAAGCTTACTAAGATTATGTTCCAAGATAGCACCACTCTGTACCTAATAGTCGAAGACAGTTTCTACCTACAGCAAAGGTAAATGAAATCAGTGATGACTAGGACATAGGCACTAATTGGATTGACCTCCCTCTCAACTTAGCAATCATGAAATTGGTTAAACTATGATTTGTAGAGAAAAATAATTAAAAGGCTACATATACGAGCATTGGCTGGAGTTGCAAACTCTGAAGGGCCATGCTTAACCTCTGTAAACATTAAAGTACACTATTCACACATTGTTCAAGGATTTTGAAGACTTGAATGCCATCACTAAGCTAAGATAAAGGATGGTTTATATATACTTCGAGACTGCCCCAGCTATACAACATAACATCTAACTTCCAAGCTGTTGGGTCTGGCTGGGATGGACAATTCTTTGAAAGCTTGTAGATCAGCTTTCTCTCAAGGAAATCCTCAAGACACCTGCTCCATAACTTCCAAAGCACTTTGCAGATTTTTAAGTACTGAGACCACTCCAACAGTGGACTCTGATTCACTCTGGCGAGTCTTTAGATACGTTCTTCATTTCAATTAATCTTACCTCAAATTCATTTGACCTTACTGTCTTTATATGAATGTCAACTCCTTGACAAAAATTTAAAACAAAATTTTACTCTCATTAAACTCAAAAGTAAAAGGCTGCATAATTCTACCTTTTGTGGAGAATACTTTTTTCTTCATGTGCCTGAAATTTCACTTTTTTGTGTGTAGTGTGTAACACACCTTTATTCTAGACAACCATTTTGTCATTTCCCTTCATTTAATGGAGCTGTCGAGGCAAAAAACTTCAAGGGAGTTGCTATCTAACATTTAAGATTCCAAAGGAATAGCTGTTGCATCCATAGCCTTTATGTTCTCTTCACACTTCCCTTACACTGGTTTGTAGTTAAGAGACTACTATTCTATATCTTCTTAGAAAATTATTTACATACTCAGTGGCAAGAATTCATGATGTTCATAGATTTTTCTTTACACAAATGCTTTCAACTCTTTTAATGATAATTTCAACAGTTTTTCAACCTAATGTATTATCCTTAAGTACTCACTAACCTCTTGGGTATCAAGCTTATGTAAAATTTTCCAAGATATAATTTTGAAGCTCATTTTAATTTATGATCTACTGAATTTCTTATAGTAAAGTAAAGCAATTATTTGTACAGCATTCTATTTAATGCAAATTTGAGGGTAAGTAGTGCAATTCAGCTCCATGAATGAAATTGTGTAGACTATTTTTCTTCGAAATACTTCTGACTTGTATTTCCAAAATCAATTCTCTCGAAATGAAAAATAATAACGTCTTTTAACTCATTTATGCAATTCATCTCTGCGATGTGAAATAGTTTACTGTAATCACATGCTTCCTTATAAGTTGATTCTTGTTTTATTCTTCTTCTCCTCCTCCTTTCATTAAAGCCTGAAATTAGTTTAGATTAAAGCATTTTTCTTAGTTTTCTCATAAAATTCAGAGAACTTCTGCCGTTTTAAGTTTGCTGTTACTTCCATTTTATTCAGGTTTGGTGACCTCAATTAGGTGCTGCACAATTAGATCTTAAAATAACAATCCACATCTCAGGATATAAAGAAAGAGAATATGAGGTGTAGTAAAACCTTAAATTGTTGCCTTATGACAAACAGAGTAAAATAATTGCCATAATTAGCTATAGAATATTTCCAAACATCCTAACTGTGTTCAAACCAGGAACAATTTCTCCACAAACTTGCGAAGAGATGTGTAGAAATCATGACAGCTGATACATGATAAGCACAAAATATGTATTATAGCAACAAATTGAAAAGTGGAATGACTTGATCGGAGTAATGTGTGAAATTCAAAGGATACAAATCTCTTCATGCAGAAAGCTCAAGAAAACTGAAAATTTATTATGCACACGACAGCCATGCTTGTAAATTTTACCATGCAAACAATGGCCATCTAGTACATTAAATATCTTAGTAATGACTGACTACATTATTCTCCCTTACTGAATAAATCTATAAACAAGACATTCAGAAAGGTTAGATGAAAGTATACTGATAAAAGTATATTTAAAAATTCGCAAAATTACATAAATAAAGGGAATTAATAAAAACTGGATTCCCACCTTCATTAAAAATAATAAATTGAGAGAAAACAACATCTGAGACGAATTAGAACTCCTTACGTCTGACATTTTCCAAACAGATTTGAGGTTGAATGATACAGTTTTTAAGAAAATCGTTTAATCTCTATAGTCTAGTGATATATTACAATAAATGCCCTAAAAACATTATTATCACATGGGAAGTTCTGGTCGATTCAACATCAAAGGAATATTAACGTTTGCACCATCTCGTACGTCAACCTTTTTCAGTGAAGTCACTGAAAATTACCACTTTTTGCCCTGTCTCACAATAGGGTTGCTAGAAAGCAAAATAAAACGAAACTATAGACATGCGAGATACTTCATAGTGCAATAATAAGGGCAAAAGGAACAATATGTGACATTCACATTGATAGTCATCACAGGTGCTAATAAGCCTTAGCTGGTTGAAGATAACTTCCTGTTTGCCAACTGTGAAGCAAAGGCAAGAGCTAATAATCAAGATATGTTCACGGCAGACACTCTCCCTTTCTCTCTCTCTCTTTCATACTTTATATATCAATGCTTAAAGAGATCAGTTAAGATGATTATGAAATGATATCCTTTGGTTTTTCACCTGTTACAGATTCCTTGGCAGGTTTCACTAGGGGTTCTTTGCCGGTGCTACTCACCGAGCTTGTGTCTCTGGCACTGATGTCATTATTAAAGCCGCTGAAACTACTGCCGCCGGAAGACCCACTGCCTGACCCGAAACTGGAGCTACTACCTGAGCTAATTCCAAAGTCAGATCCACTTGAGCCAAAGCCTGAGCTACTTCCAAAATCGGATCCACTTGAAGTGCCTAACCCAAAACCAGACCCACCACTTGATCCAAAATCATCGCTTGAGCCAAAGCTTGAACTGCTTCCAAAACCAGACCCACTACTTGAACTGCTACCACTTGAAGAACCAAAGTCTGAACTGCTACTTGATCCAAAACTAGATCCAGTTCCAGATCCAAAACCAGACCCCCCGCCAATTGACCCAAAGCCTGGACTGCCACTTGATCCTAAACTAGATCCACTTGATCCAAAACTAGATCCACTTCCAGATCCAAAACTAGATCCACTTCCAGATCCAAAACTAGATCCACTTCCAGATCCAAAACCAGACCCCCCGCCATTTGACCCAAAGCCTGAACTGCCACTTGATCCTAAACTAGATCCACTTGATCCAAAACTAGATCCACTTCCAGATCCAAAACTAGATCCACTTCCAGATCCAAAACCAGACCCCGCACCATTTGAACCAAAGCCTGAACTGCCACTTGATCCGAAACTAGATCCACTTGATCCAAAACTAGATCCACTTCCAGATCCAAAGGCAGACCCCCCACCATTTGAACCAAAGCCTGAACTGCCACTTGATCCGAAACTAGATCCACTTGATCCAAAACTAGATCCACTTCCAGATCCAAAGGCAGACCCTCCACCAGTTGAACCAAAGCCTGAGCTACCTGACCCAAATCCAGATCCGCCACTTGATCCTGAGCCACCATTAGATCCAAAACTAGAGCTACCTGACCCAAATCCAGGTCCACCACTTGATCCAAAGCTAGAGCTACTTCCTCCTCCAAAACCACTAGAGCCACCAGGGCCTCCAAAGTTAGGGCTTCCTCCTAAAGGGGGAGGTCTATTAAACACAAAACCTACACTACCTGCCGATGCAGAGTCTGGGGATCCACCTGATGAACCACTACTAGAGGATGACCCTTGGCTAACCCCTGAACCAAAAGATTGTCCTGGTTGGCCAGATCCATGAGAATGTGGTGGGAAATGGGAACAATCGCCTCCAAATCCTTGACTGGAGATATGGGCATGACCTCTATTCAAAAATCCATATGGATTGTAAAAGGGATGGTAAGGATATAAATGAGCATACATGTAAGGATTGAAGTAGGGTTTAAATCCAGGTCCATAATGACGAGGATGGAAGTTTCCTGTTGTTGGTGCCGTGTCAATCACATCTGGAAGGTCATCAGGGGATGTCCTACCTTGCCATCCAAACCCATGCCCATGTATACCATATTCTGGGAAGTAAGGGAAGAAATAGTGTCTTTTATCACGCTGAGCAGTATCCTCCTCTGCTGTGGCTGGTTCATCGACTGAAGCCTCTGCATTTTCTGAAGCTTGTACGGGGGATTCTTCAGCTGCCCATGCAGCTGAGAGCCCAAGTATTAAGAGAAGAATCTGTAAAACAAAAACAAAGAATAAGATTGCTGAATGCTTAGTCACAAAAACCTAATTTCTGGTAACACATTATTTTGTCGCAAGGAGTCTACCTAAAGAAAGTCATTCGAGACAAATTGATCCCCATCATCATATCCTGCAAGGTGATACTGCTGGTGACTCGTAATTAACGTGGATGGTCAAAATACAACTTCTGAAGTTGATAGGCACTTGATGATGCTGTAATTGTCATTCTGTCAACCAGTTAATAGTTTGAACGCGGTAAAAATTATTTATGCAGTCTATCCAGATTTTGGGGGAAATGTTTTAAGTGCAGCTTATACGATCTTGACCCTCACATCAAGCAATAATTATCATTATATGAAACTAACTCAGAACAATACCTAAAACAATGCAGCTTCCACAACAAACACACATAAGTGCTGATAGAAAGGTGAAATTGAAAATAAATTCTCGTTGGCTCTTGAAAAGCACAGGGTTTAGGACTCCACTAAACTGTCTTTTGATAAGTTTAACATATGAGATAAATTAATTACCACAAAAACAATGAATTAACTCTATTAAAGTAATTATATATCAATTAAGATATATATACTGTATATACTAACTGTCGCTGTGATGTTTCCAGATTTGGTTTATAAACCAGTTTTCCAATTTTGATCGTTACATATTTTTCTTCAGAACCTACGTGAAATAATGTCATAAATTTCCGTCTCTCTGTATTCTTTGCTTAATAATGATGATACAACATCCATCTAGAAACACATCCACATAGCATATTCTATATACGAATATGCACAAGGACTATGTATGGATAAATTAAAATGCTTTCACCCTTGGGAAATTGCCCATATTTTTTGAGGGACAAAGATGATTCTTAGTGAATATGTATCGTATATGACAAAAAAAAATAAATAAAAAACTATTGTAAATGAATTAAAATAACAATTTGTAGTGCATGTATTTACGAAGTATACTACAATCAACAATCATAGAAATAGGAAAACTATAACAATAATAATGATAATAATAATGATAATAATAATAATAATAATAATAATAATAATAATAATAATAATAATAAAAAGTCAAAACTAATATTCCATACCAATTTTTTACTTCATGATAAGATTTTATTACAAGCAAAAAGTTTATTTACAGATGGAATTTAAGAGTAAAATCAATTGGTTCAAGTTTCTAGAATATGTCGTTTCATCCATAACAATCACCAATACAAATATGAATAGGGCAACGATCAATGGGCTATTTTTTCAAGAGGCATCCATGTAAGGAAAAATCTTATATATATATATATATATATATATATATATATATATATATATATATATATATATATATATATATATATATATATATATATATATATATATATATATATATATATATATATATATATATATATATATATATAGAGAGAGAGAGAGAGAGAGAGAGAGAGAGAGAGAGAGAGAGAGAGAGAGAGAGAGAGAGAGAGAGAATGTGTATATCTACACAATATATATATATATATATATATATATATATATATATATATATGTATATATATATATATATATATATATATATATATATAGAGAGAGAGAGAGAGAGAGAGAGAGAGAGAGAGAGAGAGAGAGAGAGAGAGAGCGAGAGAGAGTATGTGTATATCTACAATATATATATATATATATATATATATATATATATAGAGAGAGAGAGAGAGAGAGAGAGAGAGAGAGAGAGAGAGAGAGAGAGAGAATGTGTGTATATCTACACAATATATATATATATATATATATATATATATATATATATATATATATATATATATATATATATAAACAAATATTTCATATGAGAAAAACTATGACATGCCGTTGTAATCTCTATCAGAAAGTGGTTGCAATTAAAGAGTAAAAGGCTCAGCTAATGAGTAATAATAAAAGATAATGATGACAATAACATGAAGAGCAAGTAGAAGAACTCCATATATCTTTCTACTTAAGCTGGCAAAATATGAAGTATCAATTCTTCTTTTATGATTAAATCCCGACAATGTGTTGATTCCAAACCCCCATTTTTTTTTTCTGTTTGTTTCTTTACTGTAACATCAATTTGCAAGGATAAAACGGGTTCCTCAATACTATTTGTATTGCTATTATAATTAATAATGTTTATATTGTTTGAATAAGAAATAAAACTATTTTTTAACTTTATACCACAAATGACTAAACACACGTGTGTATGGATTCATGTAAGTATATATCTAATGTATGTATTCACACTGTATTCATAATAGCAATCGCACGCTTCAGTATGATTATTACAAGTGCATGAAATGGAGGTACCAATCTACATTGCATCAAGAAATGTATAGTTGTATATAAGGGGTTGCCCGAACTCTCTCTCTCTCTCTCTCTCTCTCTCTCTCTCTCTCTCTCTCTCTCTCTCTCAGACACACACATACACACACACATATATATATATATGTATATATATATACACAGTATATATATATATGTGTATATATATATATATATATATATATATATATATATATACAGTATATATATATATATATATATATATATATATATATATATATATATATATATTATATAAAATATATATATATATATATATATATATATATATATATATATATATATATATACACATACATACATATATACACACAAACATATACATGTGTGTGAAGATGGCTGTATGTAAAGAAATTAATTTCACCTAAATATGAAGTACCTTCCCATTTATGATCAATTTTACCCTATAGACACCATCACCCTTAAAAGCCCTTTAAAAAAAACTGCATTGACATAAGGACGGATGAATAAAAAAAAATGCATTTATAAAACAATTCTTGAGAGCCCCTCGAAGGAGCCAGATCCTACCGTCAGCTTCATGCCGTCGATTGCGATGCTCTCGGTCCGGTGGTCAAGATGGGAATGAGTGCGTCTCAAGGCGGCACGTGGGGTTATGTACAAGCCCACGGTTACATAAAAAAAGGAAAAAAAAGAAGACGATCACCTGGGGGAAAAAAACGCTGGCTGGTTAGCCGGGCTGGAACAATTGCGCACTTTCTTCGTTTGATCCTACTTGTTTGTTTGGTTATTTATTTGTCTGTTTCGGAAATCGTATTATTTCTAGGTCCCCTAAAGAAAAATAGAATAACTTTAAATGTTTTTCCTTTCGAATCGGTACTGAAAAACCACTAAAAACAGGTGATACGTCAACTCAACTTTCTGCACATGAAAATGGTAGGCAAGAGGAGACATAAATTCAGCCAATTTTATGAAATCAAACGATGTTTATTTCCTTTTGGAAACTGTAAGCGAAGGCCTTTGTGTTTCTCAAGGCCTAAGATCAACAAAGGCACCTTCTCCGGACATGCTTGTAGTGGTCGAGGTCGATGGGTTGGGAGCCCTAGGTCCCACAATATCACCAGAGTCCTCCATAGCAACACATCTTTGGAATTTCTTGGATTATTAGTCACTTCAGGCAACGAAGATGCACAGGGTTGTTTATCCACCTTTTTTGAATTTGCATCTTCTTGCATTTATCTTTATTTCAATCGAAGTCATTTTTCTAATCATTTGAGGTTTCATTATACATGTATTTTTGTGTGCTTTGTGGTTACATCCATATTAGGAGTTTATTATTTTTCAGGAGCCATGCATCTCTTGTTCATCCTTCCGTAACTTCTTTCAATCATGTTCATTAGATACCAAAATGTAAAGTCTCATAAGAGCCACTAGGTCTTGTTCAAAATCCAACATCAAACTCACATTGCAAAACGTCTGCTATGTCGTCCATTGTTTAAACTAAGATTATGTCACAAAAACACAGATTCCCTACATGACCTGAATCTTAAGTCAGCGCCACAGCTATTACTGCGAGTCAGGGTGGTCATGCTTTGAATATCGCTTCGGATTACGGCCATTTCACCAAATTTGAGGGTTACATATATCAATATGTGTGAGTGTTGTGTTTGTGTCATCTCTTTACCTTGCCCAACTTGGTTATCAAAACTTCACTATTGACACTTCCTTTGTTTTGATTGAGAACGTCTTGAATGGCACTACAAAGGTTAGAATTACCTTTTGCACTTTTTTTTTTCCTTTGCTTTTTATATCCTGGAAGACCCTATCAATTTTGGAATCCTTATCACCTCTCCACCCTTGACTTAGCGCATCAAGTGTATCCTTCAAGGTCAAATCATATCTTTAGCCACACCACTTATGCAATTATGGAGCCATGTACTCATCTTGTCTATCTTCGAGTAGGGTATCTTCGAGTAGGGCATCAATCTGGTTTTATCTGCTCCCTTATCCACATTACGTCCTTTGAAATGGCTAATCAGGTATATACCTTATGAGTCAAGTATCACCTGGACTACTTTTGTCGTCTCTACCGCCACAACCGATCCACCATTAAGCTTTCAAGTGTCCTGCCAAATACTAATAAGTTGTCCTTGCAATCTATCTCCTCCCCTGACCAACCATCTGCTGCACCCTTTATCTGGCAGCAATGCTACTGAGACCTTGAAGCCGCATTCCATAATTGCTACCCCAACAGCAACTTGGCCATGTTTTCGTTCTTCGTGAACAAACTCTGTTTGTGTTTTGAACCTACCCACAGGTAAGGGAGGTATCATCTGTTACCTGGATTCATTTTAGGAAAGGTTCAAAGTGTGCATCATCTAACAAACTTGGATATCAATGGTGTCATCCATTACCTGGATTTCTTTTACAAATGGATCAAAGTCTGCATCATCAGACAGACTTGGATATCAATAGCATCATCCGTTACCTGGATTTCTTTTACAAAGGATTCAAAGTTTGCATCATCAAACAGACTTGGATATCAATGCTATCAAAGATATTAAAGAAATTTTACTGTTTGCGTTTTGATTCAGTGATAAAGTGTATTCAATTTCTAATACCTTCTTACGTGTGGATTATCATAACCGACTTAATACCCACTATCATAGTTAATAATTACTTAGGTTACAGATGTTGCTTTCACATATAGATGTGTATAAAGTTTCTTACATAACCGAATCTATCCTTAATCCACGTTTCTCATTTAATCACCAAAACAAATCTTGGAGATCTTGCATGACCAAATAACGACAAAATCGCATTTCTCAGTCATATCAAGCAACATCCGAAGTATAGACATAAATTTATCGAGTTAAGACAGGAAATGATGAAAGGTTACAAAGCTTTATTGAGTTTTTGGTAACGCCCAGCTTCGTTTGATGGCAAGTCAAGTTCCTCCTCTTTAAAGCCACCCCTTCTCTCCCTCTTTTGTCACACACACACACACACACACACACACAAAAAAAATCCATCGGTACTAAAGCTTCAAGGTCACTTCGGATTCATCGTTTTAGTTCACTTTACAGTCGTCCAAGCGAGTTAATTGCATTTCAGATGATTACAAATCTTTCGTCTGTATTTTAAGATATCTTCAAGGTAATTCAATTACAAAATACAATGAAAACTCTGAAGGGTAATCTAAATTTACTTACTTGGCCTTGACGATTTTATTGCTGAATGACAAAAAAAAAATAAATAAATAAATGAAAACCGAATAGCCCTACAGTAATAGAAGAAACCCTAAATCCTAAAGAATATTATTATTATTATTATTATTATTATTATTATTATTATTATTATTATTATTATTATTATTATTACTAGCTAAGCTACAACCCTAGTTGGGAAAGCAGGATGCTATAAGCCCAGGGGCTCCATCAGGGAAAATAATCACTAATCGTTTGTTTATCATGATATCGAGTGTTAGTTTATTGAGAAATCCAAGGAAACCAATTATAAAACCAGGCTCTTCGCTGCTCGATCGAGGTGGCCCTGGTTTTATTATTGGTGGTAATTTTCTGGAGCCTTGCCAACTTGTGATGCTAGTTTCCATCCGGATTATCTATCTAGATTGCCAGACTAAGTTTTAAAAGGAACTTCTATCTCCTTCACATAACGAATTTAGAATAAGAGTTACCTATTCAAAATAACAAAATCTAAAATGCTTACACATCCGTATGTATCCTTTATATGTATAAATGTGGTTGTATTCTACACAAATACACAAAACACATTCGCGCGCACACACACAAAACATACTCGCGCGCACACACACACAATATACATACATACATATATA
>NC_090764.1:20868358-20879409 GCF_036898095.1 Palaemon carinicauda
AGAGAGAGAGAGAGAGAGAGAGAGAGAGAGAGAGAGAGAGAGAGAGAGATCAATGGTTACCAGACCAGACCATAAACAAAGAATATCAAATTTACACGAAAGAAAAAATATTTGGCAATAGAGTTAATTCATATACCTTATCTCTGTTAAGAACTCAAAGTCTGTCATTTTAAGAAGCGTAAAACAAGATTGAATAAATTCAACCTAATCATGATCACACAATTACACTTCATAAGAGTAAAAATAATGTTGATTGACGTCACAGATCGCACAGAACGCGAACCTTCTGCGAAAAAACAAAACAGCAGCCATTCTTCTTCTTTGCATAAATGGTTCTTACCCGAGTTGCCAACGGTTCCAAAGGCCAAAGTTATAAGCAAACCACTCCCGCCCACGCTAATGTTACCACTTCTTGTTCCTTTGGATGCTGGGGGGGGGGGTGAAATCTCGAATTTTACGTTATATAAATAATAATAATAATAATAATAATAATAATAATAATAATAATAATATTTTACTTTAATTACACTGTTGCAAAAACCCTAACTTTAATCGGAAATTCTCAGTAAAAATATACTGTTCTCAGCCGTACTTCAGTAAAATACAGGCGACTGTAATTTTACCCTTATCTGTTATTATCTTTTATGAGTTGGTGACCGTAATATCACTCCTTTACGTCAATATATCCATTTTTAAAACGGTAAATGCCTTGCAACATTTATTCCAGGATATTTACCGTTTTTTTTTACGCAAATTTTCAATAGTGTACCGTATTCTAATACACAAGTCATTTTGAAGTAATCCTACTTCAAGCACCCTCTGTCGACAAGCTGTTTATTTAAAAGTACCAAAGGGGTGAAACTCATAAACCTACGAACAAATCTGGTTCCAGGATGCACAATATAAGAATAGCCAGTCCAGCAACTTGCTAGGTGTAATACACATCCAAAAACTTGTTTTAGTTCCTAAAACGTAAATGATTCCAGGTATATTCGACGTACTTGCTATCAAATTATTATCTAATTGATAAATGACATGATTTGTCTGCTTCATGTTTTCTTCCGAATTAATTATCATAAAACGCATCCAGTTAAAGTGTGTCTTTTCCTTTACACCCTGATTGCACGCACACACACACACCCAAAGACACTCACACACAGGTATATATATATATATATATATATATATATATATATATATATATATATATATGTATATATATATATATAACATATATATATAATAATAAAAAAAAATATATATATATATATATATATATATATATATATATATATCAGACATATACGCATATATTAACTCCTAATAGGAGTTGACTTCAAGAAAAAAAAAAGCTGCTTTATACATGCAAACAAGCAGCAGGGCGACAAAACTCTGTAAATAAACCGCGACACCCATACCTTTCCCAATTTAGGACTTTTCCATTGTAATACATCTACCACTCCCTTTACCCAGAATTTCAACGCCTCCGTCTATTCCATCCTCTAAAAAACATATTAAATAATGCCAACCCTTCACCAAACTAATCTAAAGGACTTTAAAATATATTCTTACCCTGTTAAAGCTTTTTAGACATTTTAGCCTTAAATTTCTCATAATCTTATCCTTCTTACTTCCTCAGGGTCTACAAAAGTAATTCTACAGCTTAATGGCCCCACCTTCTTTCATTCGCATTAAATCCCATGACTTTTTCATTTAGAAGGATTGTCTCATTAATCCCCTTACTAAATTTTAGAAGAGGATTTCATTCGTACTGATCTTGTTTTTCAAATATTTTGCAAACACACTCACTTTCCTTGCTTCACTTATTCTGCGAATTCCCTTACGTGTTATACTACCCTTTTGGTAGATTTACTCCGAAAACCTTAAATTCCACCGACATTTATATTATCATTCACACAACCCGGTTCCCAGTTTTTCCTTATCATTAACGCCGTATATTGAATCGCAATCAAACCTAGAAAGTGCAAAAGTTTGAGGAAAATAGCGGTGGATTAGGTTCAATGCACTCTCGACAATCCTTCTGTAGAGGTGCATGGAATAGCTAATGTTGTGCATAATTCTGCAGCTATTATGTAGGAATGTACCAAAAGCAATGCATTTTTTCCTGTAGATCGACCCCTGTCAGAAAAAGATTCTTCATTGATAATGTAAATATCAACCACAATGGCATTTAATACCGAATTCTACCTTGGGAATATATATCCACTGGAATTCATTTATGATAATAGCTTCTGGCTGGGCAGAGATTCAAACCCCTGCCTTCCTCAGCAGAAGCCATGCCTGCGAGAACTCTACCAACTTAATATGTGTATGTGTGTTCACAAAGACAGACAGACACAAACATACACACATACATATACATATATACTATATATATATATATATATATATATATATATATATATATATATATATATATATATATATATATATATACTGTATATACAAAATTTCACTCTGCCCTGGGATCACACACCCATAGGGAAATCACTTTTATAACAGGTAGGGCCTACTTCTGCCAAAGAAATTATTCGAACCTTAAATTTATATATAATCTATGTTCCTCGACGCGGAAATTACCTACTTGGCTTGAATATAGACGTTTTATTTTTTTGTCTAATACAAATATCTGATCTCTTTCTTTTTTTTTTTTTTTTTCTTTTTTCTTTTTTCCTGGCGCCCATAGGTGCAATCATATGCACAATAACTTTCATATCATCCCATTATTCGGGAGATTCCTTAACGTACACTGTTAAAAAAAACAATAATTTTAAAGGGAAATTCTCCGTAAAAATCTACTGTTTTCAGCCGTTTTCCAGTAAAATACAGGCAACCGTAATGCCTTACTTTTATTATAACACATAGAACTCCACTGTTATCCTTTAGAAAAAAAAAAAGTTATCATTCAGGGAAAATAGTGAGACTATTTTATATATCCCTGATTCATTAAAATGATGTCACTTTTATATTTTTGTCAGGCTTATTCTGTATATGCGTTATGATTATTTATTCATATATTCAAATTATTATTTGAAATGTAATAACCTTAGTACAGATCAAAACATTCAAATAATTGATGATTGCCAGAGTGTACCCAGTAAATTTCTGACTGTATTAAGATCGTGATAATAATTACCCAGTTTTGTTTTGAGTGTACTTAAGAGACCTTTGGATATTCAGTGTTTTATATATTGCCGTCTTGGAGTTATATAACTTTCTCAGAGTTCGGGGTTTAATATTTACAAGTATAACAGATTTGATGTAAAAACAAAAAGGTGAGTTTGGAACTCGAGAGATTGTGTAGCTTGCCAGCCCTAATATATATATATATATATATATATATATATATATATATATATATATATATATATATATATATATACAGTATATATACATATATATATATATACATAATTGTATATACATAGATATATATATATATATATATATGTATATATATACATATATATATATACATATATATACATAATTGTATATACATAGATATATATATATATATATATATATATATACATAATTGTATATACATAGTATATATATATATATATATATATATATATATATATATATAATTTCATATTTTGGTTCCCAGATACGGGACCATAGCATGATATAGTATACTATATTTTTTCTTCATATATAAATTTAATATGAAGTAACTCATCGTCTTCATATGTACAGGTACACTTGAAAATATGCATTAGAACTCTTAATAAATACGATTATGGGGATCTAAACACTCAAGAGAATAATAAGAACTTTTATTGCGAAGCAACAAAAAGACGATAAAATATCTATGACAATATATCTTCCTTTTCTAAGCGTATGCTCGAAGCAGGACACCTTATTGTAGGACTAATGAGCCTCTTCTTCACAAAAAAAAATTACAGTTGAAGGCTCCACCATTTTCCACGATGGACAACAAACACCAGAGAAGCTGGAAGTATCAGAGAAGGGAAAGAAAAAGAAAAGGAAGTTTACGAGAGGAACTATTATGACAGATGATAGAGAGACAACGTTAAGAGTAACATTATCTACATTCTAAGGGAAATAGTTGGGGTCTGGGAAGAAGTTGGGGTTGAAGTTGGGGTTGAAGTTAGGATTGAATTCGCCGTTGAAATTGGGGTTGAAATTCTGTGGTCCGGGACCGAACCGGGTCCGGCTTTCGGCGACGTTCGAATCGTGGTGGGATGCGGTGTCAATAACATCGGGGAATTGCCTGTTGAATTCGGGATTGAATCGCTGGTTGTTGAGCCACTGTTGCTGGTTGTGCACGAACTCATTTCTCCTCTGGTGCTCCAGAAGCTCCCCGAAGGAGGCTGTGAAGGGTGAGGACCCGGTCCTTCCGCTCACGAAGGGGGAGCCGAAATTGTTGCGTGAGTAGTAGTCGAAGCCCCAAGGATAGCCATACCCAAAGGTTTGGGGGAAGTTGGGGTAGTAATAGTACCACCTCTTGCGGCGGGCGGCTTCTTCCTCAGATGGGCTTTGCTCGGAGGGCTTGGGGTCGGCTGCGGCCTCACCTTCGGCAGGGGCGGGGTTGGCAACGGGGGATGCCTCCCCTTCAGGGCGGGCAAAGGCAGCCACACCCATGCATAGCACCACGCACAACACCTGCGGAGAAAACCAACAACATCTCAGCAGCATCATATATTATAGGCTTTTCAACTTACAAGCCATTCTCCTCTTTTGGGATCATATTCTACATTTCATTCAATCTCACGATCACTTCATATGAATTGATATCTATTGTTACTAGGTAACTACTTTTTTAGGAATGACTGTGTCTGTATATCATGCAAATATAAATCACTTGAATACTAGCTTATAATTCAGACACATATATACATCACCTATACAAGAATCCTGAGACTTCTAAATGACACCTCAAAGCAAGATACTACAGTGGACCTTAATTTAAAGAAGAGAAGACATATCTCAAGATTATATAAAAACCTAGAGGGAACTTAAAACGTTACAGAAAAATAGACACAAGCCCTTAGACTCTACAGTAAAGGACCAGTGGAGTACTGCAGGCATGGTCCTTCTCGACTTACCAAGAGCTTCATGATAGTGATGATTAGTTGGTTGGACCTGGAGGAAATGCGAACTGTGATGTGGTTCGAAAGACTGCGCGTATATGTAGCAGCCTCCCCCTTGCAAAAAGTGCCGGCGTCACCACGGCCTCTTTTTAGGGGGGAGGGGGTTATGGAACCTGGTCTTCGATAATCTGGACCTATGGGTAAGATGGGATGGTCTCGACGACCCGTAAGAAGGAAAAATGTCAAAAGTCAATTTCCTATTAGAATAAGCGAGGAATACGATCTCTGGCGTTTTTATCTAGAAATGGGAATTATCCTGCAACTAGGCAGTTGCCGGGTAATAATGGAGCTGACCCTAAGGGTTGGGGGGAGAGGGCTAAGGTGACGTCATAAATAGAGCACATTTTGTTTTTAGATAAAACGGTTAGTCTATAATGACAGGGCATAGCTTATCGTGAATGCCCTAAGCCAGCATCAAAGGGTAGGTATGTATATACTTTTTTTTCTATTTTCAACATTTCTACTGGATGATATCCTTTGTGATTTAGTATATACTGTATCTTACATACTTGGAAGTGTACTAATAAGGGATAATTTGGCCAACTGAAATCTTGTGCCGTCTTTTGATGCGTAATGGAACCTTTAAATGGAGCGGAATTTTTCATCAAGTCATATAAAGTCAAACCAAACAGTTCCCTGTTTAAAAAGAACGTTCATAAATGCAGACATCAAATCTAAAGTTAAAATATTACAAACACGTAAAGACAACTATATATATATATATATATATATATATATATATATATATATATATATATATATATTAGAGAGAGAGAGAGAGAGAGAGAGAGAGAGAGAGAGAGAGAGAGAGAGAGAGAGAGGAGTATCATGTACCTTGTTTGTCTCTACAGCCCCTCCCATTTGGATAAAAGACTTGTAAGTAAGTATGTATGTATGTATGTATATTAGAGTTTCTGCTCTACCAAACTCTTGGTTACCAATCCATTACAAGTAAGAATAAACAAAAGATTCTTCTTATCTTTTTGTCTATGCTGGAACTCTTCATACTTTCCGAACATAAATTTATGTTGAAGAAATATGGCAAATCTAAGGGCTATTCAAATGATGCAACCTCTGATACTCTTGAATTTATTGCGTAATGTTTACCAGCACCTTCACAAGACAACACAGAGAGAGAGAGAGAGAGAGAGAGAGAGAGAGAGAGAGAGAGAGAGAGAGAGAGAGATGAACTCGTCCTGTTGCTGGTCCCTCTGAACTTCAAGGTCAGGATTCTTTTACAGTTGAATATCTAACTTTTTTAACGATAATGAAAGAACCTCCTCAGGACGTCTGTTTCTGAGATCAAATACTTCATCTTTATATATCTTTTATTCGTTATCATTTCAGAGTATAAGTCAGCAGAGAAGGGATTTATAAAAAAAAAAAAAAAAACCGTTTTGGGACAATAACATTTGCCTTAGTTAGAACCTACCAGACTGCTTGAAATATCGTTGCTTTTTGACCTTGAATATCAAGATGTCTGTTTTTGCGGGAGAATTTCGAATGTCAGAGGGCGATTGAAGGGGGTCCTAAGGACCTTGAGTTTCCTTCTCTAAGGGTCGATACTCAAATGAGTGAGAGAGAGAAAAAAACAATAGGGATTTGCGCACTATCCTCAAGGAAATTTTTTAAAGAGAATATAGATGGTAATTTATTTTGCACTTTGTAATAATTTATCAACATTAAACTAATAATGTCCCAGTTTTTCTTTTATTTAGATTATTTCAAGTCGCCGTAATAAAGGCATAACCCAGAGCGGCATCTTTTTTAATTCAAAAGATGATAAAAAAAAAAAGACGCTCCACTCTGCGCAGCAGATTTTGAAATTGTTGACTCGAATTTCCTTTGTACTTTTCATCAGTCAGGATTCAACCACACCCACACACAAATGCAATTACTATATATATCCAATATATATCTTTATAGCATTATACCTGTTGCAGTAACATGGTGTGGCTCGTAAAAAGATAAATGTTATTCATTGCATCATTATCATAACTTATTATTACATGCCAAGGTTGGATCTATGGTTGAAAAATCAGAATGCAACAAACCCAATTAATACTTTTAACTGCTAAATCCTGGATATAACTTCAACAGCATTTTAGCCGGTTCATTAATTTACTCCAAAGGATCAACACTAGCCATAGAACATCGCCAATCAGACTGCGCAACTCACCTCTTATCATGCAGCCAAACTCTTTTTTATGGACTTTGGGCGATATCTTTTCTAATATCTCCTCCACTTCATCTATCCAACCCTTCCTTCCTTCCTTATCGTTTCCTCTTTCCACCTAATATACAGAAATTGGATAATCTTTTCACCAATCTACTATTTATCGCCGTCACAGCACCTTACGAGGTGTACTGTAGGCACCATAGATAATCTTTGCAACGTTCCCTGAGAACTGGGCTTCCCCCATTTTTAAGTCCTCAACTTTCCCTTTGTTCTTACTTCCTTTCTTCCATTTTGCTGTCCAACCTCTTTAAACTTTCAATTCATATTGCAATTACCACTTAAGCTTATACATCACTTTTTATAATTCTTAATGCACCTTGAAATGCACTTACTTTCCTCCCTCACCAAATTTGATTTGCCTCTTCTCTCTTCCTGTAATCAAATTTACTCGTAAAATTTTAGAAGAACCTATTGGTTTACTGTCTATACTAATAATTACTGCTCCTTCATGGATCCTATTTATCATCATTTCCTTATTCTCATTTCCGTTTACTATGAATTTCCCACATCTTCTAAATGCCTTCAAACTCGTTCACTTATCTCTGCAATTTTCTTTCACTATCTTCATTCAATGTTGCATCATTATCATTAAAAACTTCATTTCCTATCCTAACACTTTGCTCCCATATCAACTGACCTTTCTCAGACTAATCACATCACTGAATCCACTAAGGTAATAAATAGCCATAGAGGCATAATAAACAATAATTTCAGGTCCTTTTACACATTTAGACGTGTTTATATCATTCAAATAAGCCATATGTTTAAATACCTTAACGTCTGGATTCTCTCTTATACCTCGGGGTCAGAGACCTAAAGGGGAACAACTCAAAGACAATAGCTTCTGGCCGGCCAGGGAATCGAACCCTGGTCTAGAAAGCTGGCATGACAGTGACAATATCATTGTCGTGGCAGCTTCCTAAGACCAATGTCATGCCAGCTTCCTGGACCTGGGTTCGATTTCCTGGCCAACCAGAAGCTATTATCTTTGGATGGTTTCCCCCTTGGGTCTCTGATCCTGAAGTATAAAAGAGAATCCAGGTATTAAGGTGTTAAAATATATGGCTTATTTGAACACTCATGTGTATATATCATGAGTTACATGTATGTTATTCTCTCATAGAATGCGATGCTTTGACAGTTTTTCCATTCTGGCTACTCTATGTCACGTAAGTTAAATCCAAGTCAATATTTATTTGCTTTAATGGAAACCCTCAATTAATACTTTAGCCAATAGGTTAAAGCCATTTTCCTTGACATGTGAATATTTAATGGTAGAGTAACACAATAATGTTCCTTTTTACCATGACTGACCAGTACCTTTCGTACTAGTGCATATGCTAATCGAGTAACTTAGCATTGGATGAAATTCTTTACTTTAAAATGGCTCCTTCTTTTCTCATCAGAATTGCATAGGAGTATGCAGATTAAGGGGCAGTTTTTATGTTGATCTAGTTTTTTCCTTTTTTTTATTCAAAATTATCATGCATGTATTCAATGAATGCAGGCCGATCTCATTTCTTTTATAAATAATTGTATAAAAACTTGCTTCCTGCGTTGGTGACAAACGAAATTTCAACACTATAAATCAAAATATTAATGCAACCAAAGGCATTTAACCTCATTAATCAAACTTTTTCTCCATAATCGTTTTACCATACCATCATATCTCTACTTCTAGCAGCTTTCAATACTGCTAATTACAAACGTGATAGGCAATCAATTCCTCTCAACAATATAAAAAAGTAATATATATATATATATATATATATATATATATACATATATAAAATCATTATTATTATTAGTTGGTAAGCTAAAACCCTAGTTGAAAATGCAAGGTGCTATAAGCCAAGGGCTCCAACAGAGAAAATAGCCAAGTGAGGGAAAGGAAACAAGGATAAAGTAAATATTTTAAGAACAGTAATGATATCAAAATAAATATTTCCTATATAAACTATAAAAACTTTAACGAAACAAGAGGAAGAGAAATAAGATAGAATAGAGAGAGAGAGAGAGAGAGAGAGAGAGAGAGAGAGAGAGAGAGAGAGAGAGAGAGAGAGAGAGAGAGAGAGAGAGAGAGAGAAATATTCTCCATAGCAACCTATAACAACCAGGTAGAAAATAGTAAAAGAGAAAATATAAATCAGAAACACTTTTCTTGCAATTATACAAAGTAAACAAACATTTTGATGTACTAATGCAACATTAAAGATGTTGCAGCTGCTACAAGTGATCACTGATAATTAATTAAAAAAAACTATACCATTTTATAAAAATGGAAAGCAATAATTAACAGACGATTCAAAAAATCAACGTTCATATATCGTTAATCGTAAATATCTGACATAGCTCTGATTTGAAAATGTGTCCAGCGTAGAATTTGAAATTTACAAACGAGATGGAAGACTATACCAATCTCTTTCTCGTAATCAGAAGCACAATTCAAAATACATCAATAGGCTAGCTAGTTTTAGGTATATATTTATGATACGCAGAATTTTTTATGGATATTTAGTAGATCCCTTGCTACAAAATATGGATCAACTTCCATTTTTTAGTTTTTTTCTATATTTGGCAGTGATATTTTTAAACTGATGCGAAAATCAGTTTAATTTCAAAGGGAGCATAAAAAATTTGACTCGATAATTCAAGGGCAAGTTCTTGATGCTTCACAGCAATGGAGATTGTTTTTGTGGCGAGATGCAATAAATAAAAGTTGCATTTCATTGCATCAAGAAGACGTATGTTTTTATTAAGACGTATGTTTTGATTATGATTATTTTTTACATCGTACGATTCAGAGGAGCGAATAAATCTATATAAAAAGCAGAGAAAATTTGGGTAAACGGCTTATTTCATTAAGAAATACGAACACAATTGAAGACACATTTTGATGGCAAAAACCAAAGGTTCTTTGGCTTTTCTCAATTAAGATATTATTATTATTATTATTATTATTATTATTATTATTATTATTATTATTATTATTACAAGCTAAGCTATAACCTTAGTTGGAAAAGCAAGATGCTATAAGCTCAAGGGTTCAATCAGGGAAAATAGCCCAGTGAGGAAAGGAAACAAGGAAATAATAAACTACAAGAGAAGTAATAAAAACTCACATAATATTCTAATATTTATGTTGATACTAATGCATCAAAAGATACAGCATTTCAATATACTAAACCCTTACGTTGAAAAATTGAGATTAAAAATAAAGATGACTTTTCTTATTATTTTCAGATCCTTAAGATTTCTACTTGGTTCGTGTTTTAAAGGTTTATAGGCCGCTCATGAATGGCAGAGGCAAGGGAAAGTGACATTTCCCTATCAAGCAGGACAATACACTAAAACCTGACCATATTACATAAGGTAAGCGCCCAAGCCCCTCTCCGCCCAAGCTAGGACCAAGGAGGGCAGGCAATGGCTGCTGATGACTCAGCAGATAGACCTATAAGCTTCCCCCCCCCCCCATCCTTAGCTCACAAGGATGCTGAGGTTGCAGCGACCAAAGGAACTAACAAGTTTGAGCGGAACTCGAACCCCAGTCTGGCGATCACCAGGCGAGGACGTTACCACCAGGCCATCGCAACCCTAAACAATGGCCATGGTCAAAATTTAAACCAGGTTTTAAACTCTAATGCCAGGTCATAGCGTACCAATAACAAATT
>NC_090764.1:20879909-20904909 GCF_036898095.1 Palaemon carinicauda
TGTATTTTCATATAGGAATTCCTAGAAAAGGAAATATTCTTCGATGTTGTACTTAAGTGATGAAGATGAAAATAATGTTTATAAATTGAGAGAGAGAGAGAGAGAGAGAGAGAGAGAGAGAGAGAGAGAGAGAGAGAGAGAGAGAGAGAGAGAGAGAGAGAGATGTATTTCGAAAAATAAAAGATGTTACTGGTAGAAAAGTAATGAAAACCATTAATGCATTGTCTACAAGATTGTTATTTCCGCCATTAATTTGACTAGTTATCATGTCTTCAATATGAAATTATAATAATATCCAAAACTTATAATTGGAAAATAATATAATTATATTATTTTTACTTTATTTGGCTTCAGAATAAAAGTACAATAACTAATGGGAAATTATAAGGAAAATTAAGGGTCTCAAAACCAAAATTTATTAATACACGTCCAAGAATATGAGAACATCTTTCCGTTATTACTTTTACGATATATTATGTCTTCAATATGAAATTAAGTTAATTACCAAAATTTACATTTGGAAAATAATAATATAATATTATGTTGACCTTATTTGGATTCAGAATAAACGTAAAATAACCAATAGGAAATGATAATGAAAATTTAGGGTCTGCCAAAAAAAAAAGAAAAAAAAATTAATATACGTTTTTTTAATTTATTTTTTTTTCTTTTTTATTTTACATTATGTGATTCATCCAATAAAACTGAAGATTTCAGTGTCAATAAAACCAGGAAGTGCCAATCACTCAAAAGGCTTCTCCTGTCAATAACCTTTCTGACGCTGCTTTATAAGGATCTAATTACTATAAAAGTGAAACTAAGAATTAGGAAATTGGTAACCTATTCTCCGGTTGTAAACCTGGCCCACCTTTTTTTTTTCCTTTTTTTTTTTTTGTATTTAGGTCCTTGTCCTCTGTGACCTTGATCTCTCTCTCTCTCTCTCTCTCTCTCTCTCTCTCTCTCTCTCTCTCTCTCTCTCTCCCCCCATGCATCAAACACGTGCCCACTATATATTGTACACTATCTCATCAGCACATTTTACTATTATTATTATTATGCTTACGTGCTAAGCTACAACCCTAGTTGTAAAAGCAGGAAGCTATAAGCCCAGGGCCTCCTATAGGGAAAATCGCCCAGTGAGGAAAGGAAACAAAGAAAAAAATAAATTAGTTTAAAAACAAAAAGAAAAGAAATATAAATTCAGAAAAGAAGAGGGAAATCTCTGTAATGGCTTTGAACACCTTCTCAAAGACTAAATCCATCTGTTACGTTTTCAATTATTATTATTCATGGAGTTCATATTACATATTGTCATAGCCTTTTTCAAATGCAATATGAGAGAGAGAGAGAGAGAGAGAGAGAGAGAGAGAGAGAGAGAGAGAGAGAGAGAGAGAGAGAGAGAGAGAGAGAAATAAACTTTTCGAAATATGATTATAACAATTATATCTAATTATGGTGTTATGAAGCGATATAATAAAAAATGGAAATATTTGCAAGATAGTTACCAATACAAAAACAGATTAATATAAATAGATGATAAGATGCTTGACTCTAATTTCAATTCTTCTTTACAGTTATCTATCTATATACACGTATACATATACTCATGAATATACACAGACACATACACATACTGTATATAAGCATACATACACACATACACACACACACACACACATATATATATATATATATATATATATGTGTGTGTGTGTGTGTGTGTGTGTGTGTGTGTACATATACATGCATGTATATACCCACTTCCGTAAACAACAAAACATATGCTACGAAAACAAGTTGCAGCAGCCACAAGAGAGCGTGTACCAATATTATGTAATAATGAACTTTGCACTCAAAAAAAAAAACTACGCTACCGTCACTTCCACCCCTACCTCTGCCACACATACACACACACACACACACACACACACACACACCTGCCTATGGCGTCCTTGAATGGGAGTCCAGTCAGTGTCGGGAACTTCCCCCCGAATTAGAAAAAAAAAGGCAACACAAAAGGTCCATTGCATTTATGTTTACCTCTTTTTCGACCCTGTTCAGGTTTTTGCGTAGAGTGCTTATAGTTAACAACGTTGTTGCTTTTGCCTCTTATTATTATTATTATTAGTAGTAGTAGTATTATTATTAATAGTAGTAGTAGTAGTAGTAGTAGCTAAACTAAAACCCTAGTTGGAAAAATGGGATGCTATAAGCCCAAGGGCTCCAACATGGAAAAATAGCCCAGTGAAGAAAGGAAATAAGAAAATAATCAAACGATATAAGAAGTAATGAACAATTTGAATATAATATTTAAAAAACATTAAAACAGATATTTCATATATAAACTATATAAAGACTTATGGCAGCCTGTTCAACATAAAAACATTTGCTGCAAGTTTGAACTTTTCGAGTTCCACTGTTGCAACTTAATAGACTCGTGTGGCTTCGGTATAGGTTTGTTTTCAATTTCAGGACTGCTCTCTGTGATGAGGGATAGAAAAATGTTGTATCGACGTAGTTGTTTGAAGTGGAAATTATTGGAACAGTTCGGGATTTTTTAACCTTACTTTCTATTTTTGCTTTTTTTCATTTTTTTTTGTAAAATTATCAATGACCTTCAATAATGCTCTCTCTCTCTCTCTCTCTCTCTCTCTCTCTCTCTCTCTCTCTCTCTCTCTCTCTCTCTCTCTCTCTCTCTCTCTCTCTCTCTCTAACATATATACTGTATATATATATATATATATATATATATATATATATATATATACATACTTGTAATATGCATATATATGTACACAATAATATACATGTATATATACATAGATATGTGTGTGTACATATATATGCATATTACACACACACATATCTATCTATCTATCTATCTATATATATATATATATATATATATATATATATATATATATATATATTTATACATATACATGATTGACATAGAGGAAGAGATAATCTGGAGTCACACAAGCTTTTATAATCGACATCACAGAGAAGCATTGTTGAACCATCACAAACCTGTTTTTATTTTCATTAAGGTCCCCCATGCAAAATAAGTAAACGGAACAACTCAAAAACAGAAAATACGGTTATTACGTTTTGCAATATCGAATCCCAACCTTGGTCCTCACCGGACCCTGATCAAGGATACCCATAACTACGCTTGTTGTCTGCCAAGAGACATGCCACACTACACAGTTAGCATTTGTCTTGATTGGAAATGCTGTACACAGTTACCATTCGTCTTTGCAGCTATTTTCATGCAGACGTGTACGATACCTTCCACAGTAATATATATATTCGAGCATTGAGATGAAAAATGTTGGCATATACTTTAATCTGTCTCTGCATAGCTTCTGTACCATGGTTTTGCACTGTCTCGGGTTGGAGTTCTCTTGCTTGATTGGACATTTAGGATCATTTTCTAACTGTTTCCTTATTTTCTTGCCTCCCTGAGCTATTTTCCCAGTTGGATACCTTGGGCTTATAGCATACTGCTTTTCCCAACTAGGTTTGTAGCTTAGCAAGTTATAATAATAATAATAATAATAATAATAATAATAATAATAATAATAATAATAATATGCATACATACAGAACATACTGTACATATATACATTCATTCATGCTGTACATAAATTCACGATTTTCCAATTCTTTGAGTCTCTGACCGAGTAGATTGGATACAAGTAAAATGAACAATGAGAACGCTATCACAGTTCCAGTCTTGTGTGGGACATCTACAGTAGAAGCTTGAGGTCAAACATATGATGGTGGTCTGGTAGTTCTGATATCTGCCTCCAGCAAAATACTTAGCGTCTTGTTTCGCTTTAAATTACTTATTTTCGTCAGTCACATACAAGGTCTATACACCATGGTCACGAGCGATTGGAAATGACAGTTGAATCCTAAGAAATAAAATTTCACAAAAAAAAAAAAAAAAAAAAAGCAGTTAGTGTCTATTCTTAATTTCGTAATTTTCTGAATATTTTAATGTTCTTACTGTTTCCTTGTTTCCTTTCCTCACTGGGCTATTTTCCCTGTTGGGGCTCCTGGGTTTATAGCATCCTGCTTTTCCAGCTAGGGTTATAGCTTATCAATTAATAATAATAATAATAATAATAATAATAATAATAATAATAATAATAATAGTAATAATAATAATAATATCATCCCTATTTTGAAGCAATTCTGAAGTCAAGGTGAGCCGTCTCATTTGATGATAGTTTGTTTTTGCTGGCAAAAGGACCACAAAGATGAAACAAAATGATTATAACCTTTGTAAAGATGAAACACCGCTTACTAACCGAATGTCAGTCCTTGAAAACCATCTGCATTGATTCAAGTTTTTTTTTTCCCCAGAAATGAGACATGAAAAAAAAAAACAAGTTTCCTTTACGAAATATTAGTCCTTTTACGACAGAATAAAATCTCGAACGATAATGATAGCCTATATTGCGAAGTTTTATCGGCATTATGATAAAGTTTTCGTTCGTTCGTTCGTTCGTTCTAGACTGATCTCATCCTTAAAATAAGGGGGCCACGGGCTCTTGCGTTAGCAGCCCATAAAAATCACCTTGTTACTCCATACAAACAAAAACTAAGGTCTATGATACTTTCATCATAACCAATGATAAGGAGAATAATATTAAATATAATAATTTGAAAAAGAAGAAAAGAGGATTACATTTTCTATGATTTTTAGGGATAAATCTACTATTGAAAATTATCTTCCTTGAACCCTGAAGTTAAAATATTCAAGTCATTCAACAGAATTATTGGCATCAATTAATTATTACCAAAAGAAGGATGGTTATGAGAGAGAGAGAGAGAGAGAGAGAGAGAGAGAGAGAGATTCTAGCAATCCCTTATAAGTGTAAGAAGTGACTATAAATGAGATGGATGTAGAGAGAGAGAGAGAGAGAGAGAGAGAGAGAGAGAGAGAGAGAGAGAGAGAGAGAGAGAGAGATGTTATCAGAATACAGTAATTTTCAGACTTATTATACCCGCAGAGGAATTTCAGTCTTTTGTAAATAATGTTGGTAGTGTCACTTAAAGGTTCAAAGGTTGCTCATGAACGGCAGAGACAAGGGCCAGTGACATTGCCCTATCAAGCAGGACAATGCCCTAGAGACTGTCCATATACACATGTGATCAGCGCCCAAGCCCCCTCTCCATCCAAGCTAGGACCAAGGAGGGCCAGGCAATGGCTGCTGATGACTCAGCAGATAGACATATAGGCTCCCCCCAGCCCCACATCCTTAGCTAACAAGGATGTTAAGGTTGTAACGACCAAAGAAAAAAAGCAGATTGAGCGGGACTCGAACCCAAGTCCGGCATTCCCCAGTCAGGGACGTTACCACATCGGCCACCGCAACCCTGTTATCCATTTGTCGTAAATAAAACACCAAACCTCTGACATCTGTCACTTTTCACTTATCTGTACAATGAATTATGGGTACCACAAAAGCTTTATTTGGTCTTAAACGGTTTCTCTAATAAAGAACTTGTTTAAATACAGAATTATTTTAGAGTCCATTTCTGGATAGTATTAGTAATAGTAGTAGTAGTAGTAGTAGTAGTAGTAGTAGTAGTAGTAGTAGTAGTAGTTACATCTTGGCTTGTGATAATGATAATAGCTTATACTGCGAAATCTTATGAAAACCCGGGTTAATTACAACGGATTTTGCAATATATAATAACATATAAGATTCCTTAAATTCTTCAAGTTGCAGGTATTACTGGCGGAACAGATAAAGAAAAAAAAAGTATACCTATTATCATACAATTCATATCACCATTTTGTCTTTTTTCAGTTCTGTAACATTTCAAAAATAACTTTGACCTATGACTCATAGACGCCTCAGTAGCCCTGGGTAGGCCTTGAAGCAAACATTTTAGATAACAGTAACTTGTGCAGCAGGATTTGCTACAATAATTGGCAAATTTTATTCAAAAATTCATCAAAATACAATTATTGATCTTCTTTGAAAAATCCAATCTCAATATCTTCGAGAAAAATAAAAGTTGTGTTATGTAGTGTGATTCTACATTGAGCATAAGGAAATTGTCTAGCATTATCTAAAACAACGTTTTCGAGTAATATGATGCAAATATAAAGAAAAAAAACTGTTTGCTTGTTTCGACAATATCTACTTCACATTATTGTCATTACAATCAAACCCATTACTATTATTAATTTAGTTTGCTGTTAATTTCATGGAACCTCCAAGCCAAATTTATACATTCTCACAATGTATAATTTGGAAGATTAAATTTGATTTCTTTCAGTGACATAATTAAAAAGATTACTACTCCAATCTATAAGGTCATTTAACAGAATTCCAAAAGTGGAAATGAAATAAATCATTTGATATTTTATAAGATGAACTGTGTCCTTTTGATAAGGATATTCATATTAAATGGTTGACGAACCTTTATCTCTCGAGGCCAATAAAAACCAAACATGTTGTGGTGGCCGGGTAGAGCGGCCTTGCCTGGTGATTGACAGACTGGGGTTCAAGTGCCGCTCAAACTCGTTAGTTCCTTTGGTCGCTGCAACCTCACCATCCTAGTGAGCTAAAGGGGAGCCTATAGGTCTATCTGCTGAGTCATCAGTTCAGTAGCCATAGCCTTCCCCCCTTGGTCCTAGCTTGGATGGAGAGGGGGCTTGGGCGCTGATTATATGTAATGTAGTCATTCTCTAGGGCATTGTCCTGCCTCATTAGCCAATATTACTGTCCCTTGCCTCTGCCATTCATGAGGGGCCTTTAAGCTTTTGATAGTCACCTTATTAAAGATAGCATCGCCACCTTATGGTGTCGCAATGGTTTTGGTACAGGTGATCATCATGGTCAAAGGGTGCCTTGTAAGGAGTTGCGAACCCCTTGGTAGAAGATGTCCCTTAAACAACGGATCAGTCATTGCTCCTGATGTCTATGACAATTACGATTTTGACTAAGGGTGTTATGAATGAAAAAATACAATACAATCCTCGTCACGATGCGTCGTTTTAAAAGAACAAAATGGCCATGGGTGGGGTTTTCAGTCCCATATCATGCGCTAATATTGTAAAAAGCTAGAGAAAATAAAAAATGCATATATGATTTCATAGTTAAATGTTTCCACCTCTTAAAACGTTTTGATCTATATATTTGAAAAGAAGTGTTGAAGCTGATATGAAAATAATACTACGCTTCAGTGAGGACAACAAATATTGTTCACTGATTTTAATACTAATGGCGAAAATTTACGTTATTTCAGATAACTACATGCATGAATACCCTATGAGATTTTCCTATAATGGATGAAAGCACTATTAAAGCAATATAATACAAGAATGACAAAGAAACAAAGTAAGATATTTACAACGAATTTCCTACATAGCAGTGTACTAAGGTCAAATTACATGACATGGCCTATCTCTGGGCACTTGAGTTGAATACAATGCAGCGTTTGGCACGAGACGGGTTACGTAATGGTGAGATTGTCGCTGTTTCCTTTAAAACCTAAAATAAATCCTCATATGCAGTAAAAAGCCATTGAGTTGCAAAACAGATTAATTTCTCAGAAGATATACAAACAAGAGAGTCAGCGTCTCTATTTCCTTTCCGCGCAAGACTATTTTCATTGTTGGAGTCCTTGGACGTCTATCATTTTATTTTCCAATTAGGGTTGTAGCTTGGTTATAAGAAGTAAAAAGAAGGTTGGATGTAGATGACCGTAAGGTCAAACAAGGGTTGGATGACTTCTCCACATAATGCAACGAGATTCTAGCAAAGATTTTCTATAGCACGTAGCAAGCTGGGTCATTGACTAAGTCAAACAGAAAAACTTAAAGGAAGACTTCAAAGCCAACTAAAGTACTTAGACAAAAACATACTGCAAGAATTACCTAGATATATAAAAATCACGATTTACATAAGTTGCAAATATTTTGGATGCATGAGTTATTAACGAGAGATTCCATGCAAAGTCCAGTCCGGTTCTTCTTAGAGAAACTGGTCAAACCTGCATTTTCCATCGAACTTACCACCCCAAGGCATCTGTTAGCTTTTCCAGTCACAAAATACATCGCTGAAAGAAGCTGGTTGAATATGAATTCAATTTGGTGTTCTTTAAATTGACTTGATCAATTCAATTTGGTGTTTTCACTTTCAAGAATTAATTTTAAATTGACTGATGAACTGGATTTTTATCTAATTTCTCTACACTTGGTGAGGCAGATCAGTGTGCATTTATATCAAATCTTATTTAAGAAGATTGTGTTATTTTTAGAGGAAGTAATTTGGCTTAATATACTAATAAATAGTTTCGTGATATCATCTTGTTCTATTCAGCAGTACTTAGGGATCTCAGAAAGCACATTTTCTAAATTAAAGCTGGTGCCATATATATAAAAGCGCACACTATATATAGCCTCAATAAATTAAAGCTGGTGTACATGTTGGTGCCCTATATATATATTAGAGCAATTCCTATATATAGACTCAATTATAGTGCTCTATTCTAAGACACAGAAACGCTTTGTATAACTACTGCAGTGAGCGCTGGCCGTGGTAGGAATTTGGCTGACACTTGGGTTAATGAAATGTCAGTTCCCTTTTAGTTATCACACTATCTTGCACATGGACGACACATGCAGCGATAATAAGAAAAAAACCGAATAGCTTTAGATTACAGCATACTTCAAATAGAAAGATGAGCGAATATCTTAAATTTGGAATCAAATCTTTGCATGGTATGTTTACGTCTTCCTCTGTCTTGTGTTAGAGTTCTCTTGCTTGAAGGTACACTCTACCACACTATTCTATCTTATTTCTCTTCCTCTTGTTTTGTTACAGTTTATATAAGAAATGTTTATTCTAATGTTGTTATTGTTCTTTAAATATTTTATTTTTCGTTGTTCCATTTCCTCACTGGGCTATTTTCCCTGTTGGAGCCCCTGGGCTTATAGCATCCTGGTTTTCCAACTATGGTTGCAGCTTTGTAAGTAATAACAACAACAACAACAACAACAACAACAACAATAATAATAATAATAATAATAATAATAATAATAATAATAATAATAATAATAGCATGTAGATCTTTTGGATGGTTTGGCTAAGATATATCGTATATTTTCTTCTTACGTTGATAGGCCATTTATAAACCCTTTTTCCTTATCTAATCTACGCAAATATATCATGATTAATGCATTCCTTCATACCGTATGACAGTTTCTTGAAAGCATACCTAAGGTATTTCATCCTAATTCTTGTCAGATTTCATCGACTGACAATCCCATTTATGACCCCTTCCCAATTACGTAGAAGGATATTCTTTTATCTCTTTAAAATCAAGTCCGTCAGAGTAATGAAACTTTTTTGTGATTTATAAATTAAAAATTTTCCGTAAAAAAAAAAAAAAAAAAAAAAAAACGGTAAAAATCCTTGAATAGAAGTTGTCAGGCATTTACCGTTTTAAAAACGGATATGTTAACGTAAAGGATTGATATTAAGGTCACCAACCTGTAAAATATAATAACGAAGTAGGGTAAAAATTACGGTGGCCTGTATTTTACTGAAATACAACTGAGAACAGTATAGTTTTACGGAAAATTTCCGATTAAAGTAACGGTTCTTTAACAGTGTACTTTATGAAGTAAAAAGTTTAATCTTAAGAAAAAAATAATTTGGCATGCTTCATGAAATGAAAACACATTTGGATTTGGATCTTATAAACCTACAAAGATTCTATCTACACTATGGCCCCATCCCACGTAAAAGAGTAATACCTCTACATAAAAAAATAAAATTTCTGTCATATGACACCTTACTTATACGCTCTATCATTTAGCAATATATAAATCTATTATCCTTTTCCAACAGGTTATATAAAGAAGCCCTCTAACTATCTTGACCCAAAACCGTCATTCATTGTAAATCATTTCTTATCAGGTTCTCACGTAACTGTCAACCAGTATTGATAGCCACACCTGGGAATCTGGATAGCTATCTTGATGCTAAAATCTCAATAAAAATTTCTTTGTGTCACATTAATATTCGAGTTGAACTCATAACTTCTACACAAAATGGTATTATTATTATTATTATTATTATTATTATTATTATTATTATTATTATTATTATTAATTATTATCAATGTGCTAATTCGGTACGGCAGACTTTTTAAAAAGAATGTTTTTGTCTACCACGGTCTACACCTAAACCCCAATAAATAAAAATGAAAATATTTCGTATCAAATTAATATATTCAAATATATGTATAAAAAATTGAATCTTATAATGAACATGCATGAACCTAAACGCAACACTTGGAGAAGCTAATCCTCCCAGACTGAACCAGATGTTTATCAAAAGCGAGTAAGTGCTTGCAATATTCAAACCGGAAATAGATAATTCATTACCTCTCCCCTGGTAAGTTAGTGGAAGCGGTAGCAGAATTTGTCAAGGCATTGATTTATATCCTCTTTGTCCAATAATTCAAATTCAGAGATGAATCATTATTCCCATTACACAAAGAAAATAGGTTTACTGGTTATGATAAAGTTTGATGTGGCACCATTGCTTGCCAATGTTTAATCTGGTAACGCTGCTTGCCAATGTAAACAAACTCAACTTGTTTAGTCGATCGCTAAATAATTCGTTAATAAGTATCCAAAGGTGAATAAGTATTCTTGCATGTGAGAATACTTGAACAAAGCACCAGAACTCATTAAAAAAAATGTAAGCTTTTATGCATAATGTGTTCAAAGTTTCCGTTACCTTATAAGATATTTTTTACGCCTGCAATTTTTCTCGTGTTTTTGCATGGCGGCTATAAAAGATTACACGGTTTAGCTAGTGGTATTTTGTAGAAATAAAAAAGAACAGAATTCCAAAAGTCGAGTTACATGTTTTTGCATAAACTTCTTTTATTATTATTACTATTACTTTTACTTGCTAAGCTACAACCCTAGTGGGAAAAGCAGGATGCTATAACCCCAGGGGCTCCAACAAGGAAAATAGCCCAGTGAGGAAAGGAAACAAGGAAAAACAAAATATTTTAAGAAGAGTAACAACATTAAAATATATATATCCTATATAAACTATATAAACTTTAACAAAAGAAGAGGAAGAGAAATAAGATAGAATAGTGTGCCCGAGTGTACCCTCAAGCAAGAGAACTCTAAACCAAGATAGTGGAAGACCATGGTACAGAGGCTATGGCACTAACCAAGACTAGAGAACAATGGTTTGATTTTGGAGTGTCCTTCTCCTAGAAGAGCTGCTTACCATAGCTAAAGAGTCTCTTCTACCCTTAGAAAGGGGAAAGTGTTCACTTAACAATTAAAGTGCAGTAGTTAACCCCTATGTTGAAGAAGAATTATTCAGCAATCTTAATGTTGTCAGGTGTATGAGGACAGAGGAGAATATGTAAAGAATATGCCAGACCATTCAGTGTTTGTGTAGGCAAAGGGCAAATGAACCGTAACCAGAGAGAAGCATCCAATGTAGTACTGTCTGGCCAGTCAGAAGACGCCATAACTCTCTAGTGGTAGTATCTCAACGGGTGGATTGGTGCCCTGGCCAACCTACAACCTACTGCAATGTTTTAACTACTATGTGGTTCAGATACACATTATTTGATTTTGACATAATAACATATAGGCATATCAAGAGGGTAACCAATATTTATCAAATTTCACGATTACTTGAACCAGTTCAACCAAGGCCTGAACAGCTGATAATTATAAGTCTTCATTTAAAAACCAGAAGAATTTAAGGACATTTGGTTGAAATTACTAAATAACTGTTGTTTCAGCATATCAAGAAAAATTACTACTGCTGGTAATTCAGTTCTCAGACTGAAATGCCTTATCCAGGTAAATTCTGGTAAATTCTTCTGAGCAGCAGAAAGTAACAACGAAAAATGAATGATAATGAATATCTTATTTCTCTTTCTCTTGTTTTGTCAAAGTTTTTATAGTTTACATAGGAGATATTTATTCTAATGCTGTTACTCTTCTTAAAATATTTTATTTTTCCTTGTTTCCTTTCCTCACTGGGCTATTTTCCTTGTTGGACCCCATGGGCTTATAGAATCTGGCTTTTCCAACTAAGGATGTAGCTTAGCACGTAATAATAATAATAATAATAATAATAATAATAATAATAATAAATAATAATCCTAACTATTTCTGTGGCCGCTCAAAAACACCAAGATACAGCTACTGCAAATCTGGCTATATATTATGGTTCCATTCATTTAATGTTGGCCCAGAAACAAAGGATATAGTTATAAATTTGGGCTATAAATTACAACAGTTGTTCGTTTTTCATCGTTAATTTTCAGTGCACAGTACACCAATGTATCATTACAAAAAGTAAAAATTAATCCAAACATAGAATCGTAAATCAATTATGTAATCTTCTTCAAAAACAAGATATTGACATCTGTGATTTATAAAATTAAAAATAATAATCTCCAATTATGCTTGTAATACCCTTATTTATCCAAACACTTAAAAACTCTAACGGAAAACATTTACGTGGACTATCCTCCCATTCATGGTGTCTTTTGAATGGCACTATGAACTAGACGTTGCACCGGCAATAACATATGGAACTTTATACGATAATTTTTAAGGGAGTTTAAATTTCAAAGGATCAAAACAAAAGGATTCAGATTTTTCTCAAGTCACAACATACACACTTTTCCCAATGTCTGTTGGGACGCGCAACTTAAATTTGAACAGTTTAGATGGCAACATTGGTTGTCTTGTGTCCAAAAGAATAAAAAAAAAGGTGGAAATACTATAAGGAAGAAAGAAAAAAAAAAACAGATGCGTCCGCTAATCTTTCTTTTTTATATTAGTCAGGTAACTGTAAATTCGGTAGTGCTGAAAAAAAAAAAAAACGACATAATCAAGCAGGGTTTTTTTGGGGGGAGGGAGGGCATCCCTCACTCTAGCAGGAAATACTATATATATCATATTTTGCTACTTTTCGATATATTAATATTTTCAACGTCAATAAAATACGAAAGTAATAGTTTCAATTAATTGAAATGCTGTTCGCTTATACTAATAACTAGAGTCAAAAATTAAGGCACGAGCAAAGATTCAATATTTGCTTCACAAATAAACTTTATCCTTACTTAAACCTATTAATCAAATTGATGGCGTTACTAGTGATCGTTCCATTTCTATGTGCTTTCATAATGCCTAATTCTAAATAAACAATGGATTATATAAACATTTTAGATCCGTTCAGCGGTTAATTAATTATTAGAATAACAACTATTTATAACTCCAGAAGACCCAGCTTATTCCACCATCTCCCTTAGATACAAATTGCAAAGCGTCGACTAAACCAGCCAAGGACACTTAACAGGATTATGAAGATCTGACTCTCCAAGTCCATGAACACATGCTTGAAAAAAAACAGGGATAACTAGTTTAAGAAAGGCGGAAAAACTTGAACAAAGGCTCACTCTGCATAATTAATACTTTATACATCAAACTAATAAAAATTCAGGTCTTAATTTCTCTTCAAACTTATTGCTTGAGAATATATTGAGATTAATGAGTAAACACATATATATATATATATATATATATATATATATATATATATATACTGTATATCCTCTCCTCCTACGCCTATTGACACAAAGGGCCTATATATATATATATATATATATACACACACATATATATACACATATATATATATATATATATATATATATATAATATATATATAAATACAAACACACATATATATATATATATATATACATATACATATACACACCACATATGTGTGTGCGCGTATGGTGTAAGCACACGTGGGCGTAATAGCAATTTATCCTAGCCCCTCAAACTTTCCACATGACTAACACGTCTGCATGCCATCTAAATATGAGCATCTATGATATCCGTATGTACAGATTTATGCATTTGCATTCTATAAACAACCAGCATCACGTGTTTCTGAGGCTTTTCACTTCGACATTTCGCCTGAAATTCCTCGAGGGTGCTTGCCAAGTAATTCACTCCTCCGGTCTATAAAATGCTTCACTTCATTTGGCTCTTTGTTCGACTATCTATCGTTGTGGTAATATGGAGGATCAAAGGATGTTAAAATGGCCGTAAGAAACGGTAAAAATCCTCGAATAAATGTTGCCGGGCATTTACCGTTTTAAAAACGGATATATTGACGTTAAGGAGTGATATTACAGTCAATAACCCGTAAAAGATAATAACAAAGTAGAGGAAAATTACGGTCGCCTGTATTTTACTGAAATGAAAATAAGAACAGTATTTTTTACGGGGAATTTCAGATTAAAATTACGGTTATTTTAACAGTGTATAGAAAAATTCTATTCATGGGGTCGCAAACAAACACCATGGTAATTAGTGAATTACATTTTATAGATCGTTTAGGAAATGATACACTGTTAAAAATCCCGTAATTTTAATAGGAATTTCTCCGTAGAAATATACTGTTCTCAGCTGTATTTCAGTAAAATACAGGCGACCGTAATTTTACACTAATTTTTTATTATATTTTACGGCTTGGTGACCGTAAGATCACTCCTTTACGTCAATATATCCGTTTTTAAAATGGTAAAAATCCTGGAATGAATGTTGCTAGGCATTTACCAGTTTTTTATGCAAATTTCTAACAGTGCAGAGTAAATTATAAGAGGGATGGATAGCTCTTTCATGTATATATAAATGTAAAAAACTAACGCCATAGATTCAGAAGATTCAAATGAATAAAAATTACAATTAGAAAAAAAAGTTAAAAATCAAATATTCAAATATGAAATGTTTGTTTTACAATCCAATGTCTCATTAACGCCTTAAATTCAGGAGATTCAAATTATTAAAACTTACGATAAAAAAAAAAATATATAAAATCATTAAAATTAAATATTGTCACGTTTGTTCTTCAAGGCACTGCCCAACTAACGCCATAAAGTCAGATTTAAATGAATAAAAATTACAATCAGAAAAAAAATCATTAAAAATCAAATAATGAAATGTATGTTCTTCACGTCACTGCCCAACTAACGCCTTAACTACAGAAAATTCAAATGAATGAAAAATTACAATTGAAAAAAATAATAAATCATTAAAAATCAAATATTGAAATTTATATTCTTCAAGTCACAGCCCAATTAACGCCTTAAATTCAGTAAATTCAAAGGAAAAAAAAAAAGAGACTATTTTCAGAGGGAAGAAGAAGCGACTGGAGCTAGACAAGACATCACAGCATTCCTGACCTGACACATCCAAAGAAGGAAAGTTGAGTTCAAGGCTGCGTCAATATAAGAGAGGCAGAGGAACGCATAAACAAAGTGGGGGAAAAACACGAAAACTGGTAAGAATGGGAAACAGAGATTCAATATTCACGATGGCATTCGTGGTCCACTTTTTTCCCTAAAGTCAAAGGAAAGTTTCTTGTGGTAACGCATTTCAAAGGAAAGAAGAATTGATGAAGTGATAGAAAAGTCTTTCTTCTATTAATTTCAAATCAGTTTATTCTAACGAAATACTGATGAAAACATCAAAATAGGCAGTTAGCAGATTCTTATCTTTTATGCATAATCATAAAGTGTTTTATCCTAAGTTATTACACATATATATACATATTTATATACTTTCTGGGTGGAGATACCTTCACGTGGTGAAAGGGTCTGTGTAGAGCTCTACTAGTCAGAGCCATCCATACTAGGTTGGTTTGCTGTGGCCAGCGTGGTGATGAAAATGACCAAACTCCAGACATTACAAATGACAGCCTGAAACCTTTGTTCTACAGTGAACTGGAAATGGCTGCATTTGTTATGTATATATATATATATATATATATATATATATATATATATGTGTGTGTGTGTGTGTGTGTGTGTGTGTATGCAGATGTATGTATATTTACACTCCATAATCTAGGATAAACAAATGAATTTCATGTTACATTTGGCACCTGTTGCCGTTTCAATTTATGCAAACGATGTTGCCACTATTCGTCTGAAACCAATTTTAACAACTAGAGCGTAATTTTATCTCTTCCCTTCTTACAACATTACTTAAACCTCTTACATAACAGATCTCAGTTCGGGCAGTATCCTCGTCAAATAATTCCCTCTCCGGTATATACCTGCCAAGGTCAAAAGGGTGTGTATGAAATGTAGGAGTTTTGGAGTAGGTCATGACTCATATACCGCTTCTGCGTGGGTATCGATATTACTCTTTGTTTAGTTTCATATATAAAAAAAAATATTCAATATATGATAATTCGAAAATTTCGTAAACCAAATTTTGATATTTCTCTTTTAAAAATAGCTGTTTATCGGAAAAAAATTAACTCATCTATTTGTTTAGTTCAATATAGAAAAAATGATTAAATAAATAATGCGTAGGAAATTTCACAATCAAAATTTTGATACTTTTCATCCAAAATAAGTTGTTTCGAAAAAAAAAAAAAAAAAAAAAAAAAAAAAACTAAAATAAAATCGCTTTTAGATCACCATCGTTTGGCATTAACCTTGTCGGACCCGAATCGCTGCTACTACGAACTTGCTCTTGACTTTAGTTTTCAGTGAATAAAAAAAAAAAAAAAAAAAAAACAGAAAAAAAGGAAAACAAGATGTTGAGGGACGAATATGAGGTCCGCAAAAAGTTGTTTTCGTAAAAACTGGACTGACGACTTCTCCAGTCGACCGCCCTCCAGAGCCACGATGCCGCGCCCACGGCGAGATGAAATGCTTGTAATTGCTCTCATTGTGATTGGAATTCACACATTAAACCATTAAATTAAACTTTTCATACGCAAGATTTTGTTTTCTTAGTCCTGGTCTTGAAATTCTTTAATGATGTTTTCAAGGGAAGAGAAGAAACTTCATTTTCTGTAATTGCATAAGAATGTCATCGACTTATCACCTCTATATAATAAAGAGCAATTAAGCTTTTGTTTTCTCGTTCCTATTCTTGAAATTCTTTAATGATGTTTTTAAAGAAAGAAAATAAATTTAATTTTCTGTAATTGCATAAGAATGTCATCGATTTATCACCTCTATATAATAGAGCAAGTGTATCAACTCTCCCCGTCCCTCGGGTAGGGGGGAAGAGAGATGTAGTCATACCCTGGTGAGAGAAGGGTGCTTATGTATGCATATCTATTTTAATATTTAGCCATCATTTTTAAAGGGTCGCATACACTAGTCTCACGAGACTGTGGGTCATATTCAAGGTACCCTGTTGGTAACGCTTACAAAGAAATGTCCTTGTTTCGAGAGCTTAAGACATTTTTTTTTTTCCCTTATCAACCTTTATGTAAAGCCCTCATAACAGTTAAGAGAACTTCGCTGTCTATTACAAACCTCTTGTCGAGATGCGCAGCGAGGGGCCATCCTTGAAACAAATGCGGTAACTAACTGAGAGCAGATATCAGACGTCTGGCTGTCTCGCTAAGCTTGATAATGCTCCCAGGATATAAAATCTCATTATACATTAAAACATGTTTAAAGGTTTAAAAGACGATCATGAATGGCAGAGGCAAGGGACAGTGAGATTACCATATCAAGCAGGACAATGCCCTAGATACTGACCACATATACATATGATCAGTGACCAAGCCCCTTTACACCCAAGCTAGGACCAAAGAGGGCCAGGTAATGGATGCTGACGACTCAGTAGATAGAACTATAGGCTCCCCCAAACCCCCAATCCTTAGTTGATAAGGATGGTAAGGTTCAAGAGATCAAAGAAACTAACGAGTTTGAGCGAGACTCGAACCTCAGTCTCACGTTTAGCAGTTAATGACGTTACCATATTAGTACCTTCCCATTTCTATAAACAAATGAGCTCATCAATAACTTTGTTTACACAGCGAAAAAGAACATTTCCATAAAATTATGCAAAACATGAGTTTGGCAGACTGCGATGCCCACATGCCTTGTTAAGAGGATCGCGGTAGTTTGACTTGACTTTGGCAATGAAGCTACTGTGCCTTGGCCTTCCCTTTGGACAAAACACACGTGTTTAAAAGAGGTGAGAGAGAGAGAGAGAGAGAGAGAGAGAGAGAGAGAGACCCGTTTTGTAGTTTTTAAAAAAAAAAAAAAGTAACTAAGGACTCCACTTGTGATCATTATCCCAATTTTCTGATGATTTGAATTTGAGAGAGAGAGAGAGCGAGAGAGAGAGAGAGAGAGAGAGAGAGAGACCCATTTTGTAGTTTTATAATAGAAGGAGGAACTAAGGAATCAACTTGTACTCGTTACCACGATTTTCTGAATATATGAATTTCCTTTCTTACGCGTCTTCTTGCCAGAGTCGTAAATAAATAATTGACTTGTTTTTTTAATGGTTGGTGATTTTCTTGTTATTCTTATTTTTATTGATATTATCATTATCATCATTATTAGTAGCAGCTAAGGTATAAAAAAAAAATATTAGTAACTTACTGAGAAATATCATATACCCAGGTAAACAAAAATCGATGAATATAAAGTAAAACAAAGGAGTTGCACTATTAAAACAATAAAACAAGGATTAAGTTATCCTTATAAACAAGAGAGAAATTCCAACAAGTCAACTAAATAACTAAAAAGATCATTCCAAAATTCGGTCATGGCTACAACATCATTTATTCTTCATTACAGGGGGTGGCCCCAATAATAAACATTGTCATGGTCACTGACACATCCATTTTAACTTTTAAATCACGGATGAATCTTCTTTGCAGAAAATTCATTGACCTGGTTTCTTATTTGCATATTTGTTCTTATGTATACACGTATATACATATCTCTACTACAGATATTTATCTTCCCTATATAGTAAAGATCAAGTGTATTATATATATATATATATATATATATAAATATATCTACATATATATACAGTATATAGATAAATTTATACTTTATATATATATATACATATATATATATATATATATAAATATATCTACATATATATACAGTATATAGTTAAATTTATACTTTATATATATATATATACATATATATATATATATATATATACATATAAATGAGAGTGCGTTTGTGTACAGTATATACAGTATACACTAGTGTATGTGCGTGAATCCACATTATGTAAGAAACTAGCAGATAACATGGCAAAGGATAAGTAAAAGTTAAACGGTTTAACTCTAACGTGAACCTATCCATTACACAATCCTCCTTACAATTACAGTAAAACTCCTCGTAGCATAAGACTTATGCTAACCAGCAAACTATTATTCCAGAGGCTTTTATAGAAATATTAGATCGAGTGGTACGTGACCTTCATTATAGAGTGATATACGAAGCCAGATAAAATCATTGGGAGACCTTGTATGGGTTGCTTGACCCTAACTTTGCAACAGGTGAACCAGCGAATCGAATTATGTGATTGGTCGTGGTCTACATTTGAGTCCATTATGTGTGTCTCTGTGTCATGATAAATGCGGGTCAGAGTCACTTTTCCGGTCTTATTCTTTCAGAATCTGATTCGCTTGATGTTTATGCTGTGGTTGTAATCTAGGTTTTGGAAAAGGATTTTTCATAATAGAAATATTTGTAAATTGCAGTGAAGGTATTTATCTTACTTCGTGTGTGTGATATATATATATATATATATATACTGTATATATATATATATATATATATATGTATATATATATATATATGTATATATATATATATATATATATATATATATACATACATACATATATATATGTGTGTATGTGTCTGAAAGCACAATTAAAAAGGATAATAAGAATTAAGCACGTACGATTGAAAAGGACAAGGCGATTTATGGGCTCGTTAAAAGAGATATATGCGATTATGTACATTTACAAGGGAGAAGAAAGATAAACCTGTTTGTAATCGTTGCTCAACACCAGCAGTAAACCATTATTCCTCAAAGTATTTACAGTAGACGCATTCAATAAATGAGATGGGGAACAACAAAAAAGTTCAGATTTAAAGGATTCAAGAAAGGATAATTACTGGGGTGGCAGAGGCGTGGAGCTGAAAACTTGTTTATATTTGCTCACAAAAGATGGAAATTTCCATCACTGATCTAATGATAATGCATCAAAGGGGCTTTCGTTAATTCAGAAACATTGGAGAAAAATATAGAAATTAAACTTACAAATATATTTCTGATTCTAAGTGACATTCTGTTCAGTGTACGCAAGTACATACACACACTACTGTAACGCACAATCATACTTTGAGACTGAGTTTTGTTAGAGTTCAACTTCACGTCTCATAATTTGCACCATGCACTAATTTTAGCTAGATCTCTATTAACGGATTCAGTAACCCTAGATCTACATTCAGGAGATGGAATTGAGGCAAAGAGAGTAGCATCATCTGAATGTGCATTAAACTTGTTTTTTTTTAGGCCAAATCACAAACCATGTGTATATAATATAAAAGGTAATGGGCCAAGAACACAACCCCGAGGAACACCAAATATCACGTTCATATACTCACTATGGTGCGTATCAACAACTACTCTTTGTGATATATTACATAAAAATTCAATAATGATGCTAAGAAAAGACTCATCTACTTCCAAGTGTTGGAGTTTGGACACAAGAGCCTCATAATTAACAGGGTCAAAGGCACCACTAGAATCAAAGCCAATCATACGAAATTCCTGACCATAATCAAGGGATTTCTGTACAGCATTGAAGATGGTAAGAAGGTCATTACATGTTCCAAGGCATTTACGAAAGCCAAATTCTAAACTAAGGAACAGATGATTACCTTCAGCAAAACTATTTAGACGTTTTGCCAAAATACATTAAAAGACCCAGATATCATAAGAGTTATAGAATTTGTCCAGTAATCGGCAGGGCTAGAGGTATCAAAACACGTTTACCTAATGGAGTAACATTACTAATTTTCCGTCATGTGCAAAAAGAAATTCTTCATGCTAACTTGCGGAGGTAAGAGAAGTCTTTATCCAAACAAAGGAATATATATACAAATATATATATATATATATATATATATATATATATATATATATATATATATATATATACTGTATATATATATATATATATATATATATATATATATATATATATATATATATATATATATATATATATATATATATATATATATATATATATATATATATATATATATATATATATATATATATATATATATGTACACATATTACGGATGCAAATCTTTAAATCCAATATTTATCCTAAGCAGTTCTCATTTCTTTAAAAGAAACAGCACCTGTGCATTAATTTTTCAACAGATTCCCCTTTCTTTCAATTTCCTGTCACTACTGATTTCATTATGACTAAATATATGCATTATTACTATAAACCTCTATGTAAAATGATCATTCTTATTCCCAATTGAAATTAATCTAAATTTCTTTCATTAAATGAGAATTGTGATTTCTTTGATAAGCTGCCGCCATAATAATAGCCTTAATTTATAGAGTGAAACAGTTCTCACTGGATAATTAGAATACCAGAGGTATCACATCTACACTTTCCTTCAAAACTCTCTCTCTCTCTCTCTCTCTCTCTCTCTCTCTCTCTCTCTCTCTCTTTCTATATATATATACATTTATATACATATATATGTATATATATGTGTGTAAACGTACATACATACATACCTATTTATATATATATATAATATATATATATATATATATACACACAGTGTATGTATATATATATATATATATATATATATATATATAAACATATATATATATATATATATATATATATATATATGACGAGCGGAGCCAACTTTCCTTTCCTTTCCTCATGCAAGTTTCTGAACCAACAAGCTTTAATCTAAGCTAAATCAAAATGACACCAACTCCCTCAAAGTATGCATTTTAAGTCAATACAGGGCCTCTATGTTACAAATTGACATTCCTGGGCCATGCACCCATGCATTCCACCCGTCTCAACTCGACTGCAATCGCACACTGTAGTGTGGCAGTAACTTTACAATAACCTTAAAGGCAAATGAATCTTGTCACTGTTGTTGCTGACACGACGTTTAGCGGCTGCCACACAGATTGGCGACAACATCCACGTGCTTGGCGCCAGTGAGTGATTGTGCTCAGCGCTGCCGTTGATTTATTGGCTGGGAAGGACAAAGGAGGAGGATTTGGGGATGCAATAAGAGTGGGGACAAAGAGAGACAGGAGATTATCAATATAAAAGGGGAGGAATACAATGGGGAAGAAAGAAACGGAGGAAAGAAGACGATATTAAAATTAGAACCAGAGACAAAAATAGACAAAACTGGGTAAACAGAAGGGTGAGGAAACCGATATCATTATCGTCTGGAGAAATCTCCCTTGACAGGAATAGCTCAGAGAGAGAGAGAGAGAGAGAGAGAGAGAGAGAGAGAGAATAATAAAGTAATTCAGAAAATAATAACAATAATGATCATAAAAACAATAATGATACTACTACTACTACTACTACTACTACTACTACTACTACTACTACTACTACTACTACTACTACTACTAATAATAATAATAATAATAATAACGGCATTGAGGAATAAGGGAATAAGGGAGATGAGAGAGAATGATAGAGAATAATAAAGAAATTCGGGAAACGAGAGAGAGAGAGAGAGAGAGAGAGAGAGAGAGAGAGAGAGAGAGAGAATGAATAATAATAATGATATTAATAATAATAATAATAATAATAATAATAATAATAGTAATAATAATGACACTGAGGAATAAGGGAGAAGAGAGAGAATGATAGAGAATGAAGAAATTCAGGAAAAGAGAGAGAGAGAGAGAGAGAGAGAGAGAGAGAGAGAGAGAGAGAGAGAACCCATAACCATCTGCACCTGGCGTAATTCACAGGTGTCTGCTGTCAACGGAGGATGGTGGCGAAGAAGAGGAGAGTTGATGGCGGCAAAGATGCCTTTGATCTCATTATTTAAAGAGTTCCCCCCAGACGCGCCAGTTACGAGATTCTAATCTCTACGAGATTTTGTCGAGAGAGAGAGAGAGAGAGAGAGAGAGAGAGAGAGAGAGAGAGAGAGAGGGAGAGAAATGACAGGATTAATATCCATGATGAGAAGTCTTGCGTCTCCATATGGTAGAAATGAATGGGACATTTATCCTGTCACCCTTTTTTATCTATCTATCTATCTATCTATCTATCTATATATATATATATATATATATATATATATATATATATATATATATATATATATATATATATATATATATATATATATATATATATACAGTATGTATGTGGATGTATGTTTAACGTTCAATTTAATCTTTTTCGTGTTGTGTAGTTACTGGAAATTACATATTCTAATATTATTGTTAAATACTTATATAAAATCCCTCTTCTGATCTCTTACAACACATTTTAAATAATATATTTTATTATCTTTGATAATTCCCTTTTACTTCTTAATGTAGTTTTTTTTTAAATCGTGTTTTTTTTTTCTTTTTTACCATTCTAATCCTACAAATACCACATCCAATCATTTAAACAATTCAATAACGTATATCTTAGATAAGAAAATATTCATTTAATATACTATGATGTACATATAATATAAACTGTGATTGTAAATGTGTATTTCCAAATAAAAGATAAAAAAAAATTCAATATCCCTCCAGCATTTGGCAGGTATATAAGTTAGGGACATTACCTGAATTCATCCATATATTTCTGGCCACTTAGAAAAAAAAAATATGATTGAATAATAAAAAATATGATGGAATAATGAACTTGTGAGTTGCAAAAAAAAAAAAAATGTAAATTCTATTCGATTAACAAAAATAGAATCAAATTCGGACATTCAAATCACTATAATTCTATAAATTAAATTTCCCATCATATAAGAAACAAAAAATTATTTTTTTCTCATTTAATATTTAAAAGGATGGGGAAATAATAAATTCGGTATTAAAAAAAAAACTTACTAATAAATTTGGAGAAGGTATGAATGTACATGATTGATACACATGACGGGAGTTCGTAAACTATGATGAATGAATTGGTAGGGAGATTTAATCTTAGCATCTGGGAAGACCCAAGTCGAATGAAGCTCTTAAAGATGGGATTGAGAAATATTCTAATTGTGAATATTTAGAAACGTTTGTAAGGAGTTCTTATTTAAAAGTTAATTGGAATAAAATCTTAATCCAAACGGTTGTCATCATCGCATGTACATAGTTGTGGAATGATCTTCCTAATCTGGTAGTTGAATCAGTAGAACTTCAAAAGTTCAAACTTGCAGCCAATATTTTTATGTTGAACAGGCTGACATATGTCTTTCTATAGTTTATATATGAAATATCTGTTTTGGTGTTGTTAATGTTAAAATATTCTATTTTAATTGTTCATTATTTCCCATATCGTTTATTTTTTTCCTTATTTCCTTCCTCACTGTGCTATTTTTCCTTGTTGGAGCCTTTGGGCTTATAGCATCTTGCTTTCTCAATTAGGTTGTAGCTTAGCTAGTAATAATAACAATAATAATAATAATAAAAATAATAATAATGAAAATAATAACAACAATAATAATAAATAGACTAGTGGATATACAAAGATGATAAAAACATAGATATATAGATAAATAGATGATGAACACAAACATATAAAAATAGATAGATAGCGAGCTATATAGATATATTAATGTATAATATTAATTCTTTGCTTTTCATCATCCATACGGGTAAATTATACAAATACTACGATATTAATAACTGAGAAGATATATTTCTTGACCCACATGCTTTTAATAAATACGATTCAAGTTGCCCTCTGATTTTTTAGAAGATTTAATTTACCATCTAACTGAAGCACCAACTCCCCCTTTTACCAACCGACCTGTTTTCCATTCATTTACCTGCCAATTTTTTCTCCTATCAACCTGCTAAACCTACTACTTTACAGTAAGAGTTAGACTAAGAGATCTCAAAGAA
>NC_090764.1:20909909-20912409 GCF_036898095.1 Palaemon carinicauda
CATGTTGGTAATTGGCATTTATCACCCCCCCCCCCCAAAAAAAAAAAAGAAAAAAAAGAAGAAAAAAAAAAGCTTTAAGCGAATAGCAAATGCAAGTATCGATTAGAGAAGAGGTTTTGTTATATAACTGCTACCCAGATTTTTTAAACATTCAACTATAATCTCTCTCTCTCTCTCTCTCTCTCTCTCTCTCTCTCTCACACACACACACACACACACACACACAGGTCCATTCCTCCCCAATTCACGAGAGGTGTCGTCAGTTGTAAAATAAAATAAAAATCCTGGGGAGTAGTAAAGCGCCGGTGAACTTGGAGGCACCACAAGAATTCAACTCAGATTCGCCAAAAATCATTAATGCCTTCGCATCTTGGCCCGAGAATAATTAGCGGCATATTTTGGTATAGCCCGCAGATACTGGGAGACAACGACTCCTGTAGTACTTATTCACAGGAAAGTGGACATTTGCACCAATCTACTACCGTCAAAGAAACCCTTATTTCTCATTCTAATTATTTTTCAGTGTTTTTTCCGTCATTGTCCCCAAGTAAAGTGCCTACGTTTTTCTTTTGGGGTTAATTTACTCTAGCGAAGTCAGTTACATTTTTTTTTTATTCTAGTTACTTCTGTTTTCCTATTTCAGCTATTCCTCTAATGTACCAACGAAGAATTCAAATTTATGTAACCACAGTGAAGGAGGAGCCAGAAAGAACATGAAAGATTCAAAAGATTTACAGACATTCTCAATATTGAGAGAATCGATATAATAAGAACTCGCTGCTTGTGACCGATATCTTGTCCCAGGCCTGCAATGTTAAAAAAACCGTAATTTTAAAAGGAAATTCTCCGTATTTCAGTAAAATACAGGCGACCGTAATTTTTACCCTACTTAGTTATTATCTTTTACGTGTGGCTGCCCTAAATATCACTCCTTAACGTCAATATATCCGTTTTTAAAATAGTAAAAGCCTGGCAACATTTATTCGAGGATTTTTACCGTTTTTACGGCAAATTTCCAACAATGTGGTGAACGGGATCTACAGATGCTTTAAGAATATTCTACTATATCACTTTCAAATCGTTCGAAGCTCTTATCATTAACCTTGGTGAGATATAAATCGTTCTTGGGAATATGACCTTCAGATCACCAGCACTACTTTACCTCCTGGCTAGTAGAGTGGTAAAGTGTTCGCCTAGCATTCGCATGGTAGCAGATCGATCCCATCCCGGGACCGCGAGTTAAAGCTCTTTACTGGGGAGGCCACTGCTGTGCTAGGGCACCATCGAGAGGGGTTGGGCAATAAGCTAACCAATAATATACAATCCTAAGAATTACTAGTAGCAATGACTCACAAGTCAATTGTAAACAAAGAACGTCAAATGAGTATGAGATAAAAATATTGTACTCTGACAAAGAATATTTCTAAGAATTTTCTATAACCTTCCATCTACGAGAAACAACCTGATCTCTCTCTCTCTCTCTCTCTCTCTCTCTCTCTCTCTCTCTCTCTCTCTCTCTCTCTCTCTCTCTCCAATTTCTGAGAAAGCTTAAAAACTAGATAATGAATAAATAAGGGACTAGAACAGGAGGAACACTCCTTCGAATAAGGAGGTCAGCACATTCAATGTGAACGGATATAATTTTCATAACAGAAAGCAATCCTATACTGTATTAATAAAATTACAAGGGTTAAGTCCGGTTACCACAAATTCATGACACTCTTCAATAAACGTCAAATAGGCTAAGAACAATGTCATAAAGAAGATTTCAAATAAACATTTTGTCTACTGATACCATACTGCTAACAACTACTAAAAACATTGATTATAAATAAATTCTTGGTATTAAAGAAATTAAATGATTGCCTCAATTGTTTTAGACTCGGTCTCAGTATTTGGAATAAGCTGAAACTATGATGATTTAAAAAAACGAAGTGTAAACACAAAAATTCAGAATCACACTGAATTGTTTATACTTCGATAGGTTTCCAATAAGCAGTCATGATAAGGACCAAGGAGGTTAACCTCCTTGATACGGACCAAGGATGTTAACCTCCTTGATACGGACTAAGGAAGTTAACCTCCTTGATACGGACTAAGGAAGTTAACCTCCTTGATAGGGATCAAGGAAGTTAACCTCCTTGATACGGACCAAGTAGGTTAACCTCCTTGATACGGACCAAACTGAAGGTGTCGGGGAGATGGAGACTAGATTTCAAAGACAATGAACAAGAAATATACATGATACGTAACTATAAGGAAGGCCTAATAACTCTCTCTCTCTCTCTCTCTCTCTCTCTCTCTCTCTCTCTCTCTCTCTCTCTCTCTCTCTCTCTCTCTCTCCAGACTTCATCCTTAATTTTGAAAACATCATCAAAGGTCACATTTAACAGGCTTCAGCAAAAACAGTTTTGAGTTCGTCTTCTTTTAGGTTAAGTAACCTTTCCTATTAACCGGCTATTTATCACCTGGGGGTGACCTGGGGGTGTGGGGTAGCAGG
>NC_090764.1:20917409-20924909 GCF_036898095.1 Palaemon carinicauda
GGAGGAGCACACCGCAATTTAGTATAAAAAAGGCAAAGAATAGTAGGATTTTGATAAGAGAAGTAAACGAAATGAGAAAAGGTCTGACTGAAGACTAGCAGTGAGATGGCGGCTGTGCATATCAATTTCTCGTTATGAAATAGGCGTTAATAAAACTTTAAGGAATAACTAAGCGATATACATGGATATAGAAAACGCTTTTAGCATAATCAATACAGAAGTAGTGTGGGGGAGTATTTTGGATGAATAGTGACAGCATCTCATAGTTTTTTTTTTTTTTTTTTTTGGGGGGGGAAGCCAACCTTGTGTTGTAATATATATATATATATACAGGAGAGTTAAAGGTCAGTGTTAGAGCATGATTCTTCAATATGATTATCAACTGAAGGTTGAGAGAAGTCCGGGGCAAGAAATTTGACATTAGTGAAAAGTTATGGGGTAGGAAAAGGCATCATAAATGGGTGTAGAATGGCTGGTGTTTAAAATAGATGAAGAACTGTTGGAAACTGTAGGTAAAAACTGCAAAAAAACTGAAAAGGCTGTGAAAAGTCTTTGAAAGTGAAGAACATTGATATATGTCCGTGAGTAAATAGGACGAGAGATATGAATCATTGAAAAAAAAAAGTGGAGCAAAAAAGGTAGCAGAGTACATTAAAAATGTTGCAAAGGGACATTGAATACATATGGGGACAAATCTGAGTATGAAGTGACACTAATGCGAAATATATATCTTTTGTGGAAGTGATGTTGAACTAAAATGAAAGAATTTGCGATATATTAAGTGGTAAAACCTAAGAATGAAAAATCTGGAGGTGCATAACGGTGCAGTGGTAAAAGTCATCATTGGCGCAAGGTTGTTTTAGATAGTTTTCGTTTGATTTGGTCAAGTGGAAAGAATGAATGATCATATGTTATAGAAGAGAATGCAAGCTTTATAAGAAATTAAAGAAATGTTGATGTACCCGAAAGGAACTGAGAAAGTCAGTGCAGGGTAGAAGAAAATGAAGCTCTTTATGTGAGGAATATTGAAACCCTATTAAAGAGAACTTTATTTAGCTGTACGTATCATCAAATGTTATGTAATCTATTACCACAGTGAGTTTATACATGCTTCTACCATCGAAATACGATTACGTGACCGTCATATTGTTTTTTTTCACAAAGCTGCCCCTTTTCTCAACTTTACACCTTGAGAATATTGGCACCAAACTATTTCAATTTATTTTAGCCAAGTACTTAAGTGCAAAATTACCTCCTGGACACTTTCCTTGACCACAGCAGATGCTGGTATTCATTTACATCTTAATGGACCTGTGAGTGATAGTTCAAAATTGAATGCAGTCCCAGAAGCCAGAAGACTGAGGATCTTGAGCCACACAGAGCAGTGGTGACTGAAACCACTGCCCACGTTTGCAAGCGCGGTCAGACCACATTTCAGTGAATTTCATCAAACTTGAGCAATGTTTAAATTTAGGTCAATGCATTGAAAGTCTCAAAAACCCATTAGAGAGAGAGAGAGAGAGAGAGAGAGAGAGAGAGAGAGAGAGAGAGAGAGAGAGAGAGAGAGAGAGAGAGAGAGAGAGAGAGAGAGAGAGAACCATGAATTAGCTCAATTCTAGCAATGAAGACGAGAGAAGCCTAGAATCTAAAAATCGTCCCTAGTGGATATACCGGCGAGTATACATATAAACACATATGCATCAATGTGCGCAAACACCAATTATATATATATATATATATATATATATATATATATATATACACACACACATATATATATATATATATATATACACACACATATATATATATATATATATATATATATATATATATATATACACACACATAGAAACAGCGAGGAAAATCACTCCTGATGAAGTAACTGCTCTTCTTTCCCTTTAGGGGCCCTAGGGCTTATAGCATCTTGCTTTTCCAACTGGGGTTGTAGCTTAGCAAATAATAATAATAATAATAATAATAATAATAATAATAATAATAATAATAATAATAATACTGTTCCTCAAAGCTTTCATTTTTCCTTATACTTCAGTTCTTTTTAATAATTAGCATCTTCAGCATACATCTGCTTTAACACTGATGTTTAACACATCATCTCTACGAGCATCATCTACCTTCATCACCCAAACTATCTTCATCTTTTTCGCATTCCTTGTCGATTACTCTCTGATAACATACCAAAATAAGATATATTTTGCAGCCTGTCTTTGAAAAGTCATTATCAGCGATTTACTCATATAATTTTTCTTAATGGAGATGGTCATATAGTTCTCTTTTCTATATATACCAGGACATTATTATAAGTTGTTTCATTGAGGTGAATAAAATGCCTTCGACAATCTGGTTTCCTCTGACACACTTGTATTATGCATATGAAGGATATCAATATTGATGGAAGTTCTCTTTCTCTCAGTTGAGAAATATTTTTAGATTCTCTCTCTCTCTCTCTCTCTCTCTCTCTCTCTCTCTCTCTCTCTCTCTCTCTCTCTCTCTCTCTCTCTCTCTCTCTCTCTCTATATATATATATATATATATATATATATATATATATATATATATATATATATATATATATATATATATATATATATATATATTATATATATATATTCCCCTTACAAGAGTCAGACCCAAAGGTTCGTTAGCAAAAGGGTGGCTCTCTCTCTCTCTCTCTCTCTCTCTCTCTCTCTCTCTCTCTCTCTCTCTCTCTCTCTCTCTCTCTCTCTCTCTCTCCATTCTTACCTTAGCCTCAGCAAGTAGAGCAATTGAAATTTTATCATATTAGCTCAACAAAATCAAATTGACTCTTAATAACCATAAGAAACGAGGACATTTTCTAAAATCTGTACGAAATGCTATAAATGAACAAATGTGAAAAAATTACTTTTAAAATGTAAAATTAACCCCAATGATCCAACAAGCTGTTGTTGCATTACAAGATTCCACCAGTGATTAAATTTCCTTGGAAATGTATGAATCGTTCCTGACCAATAAGCGATAACTATGAGATGTAATTCAAAGTAAAACATAACGCTGTATCATTTCATCAAATTTACATCATCTTTCATTCAAGTCGGAAATTTCTTAAATAAATTTATGAAACGACTGTGATTAACTAACAATGAAGACACTATAAACAAGAAAACAGCGGAGTAAAGTCTTTGTAATCCCCACTTCGTGCCAACTTCGACAATCATATCATTGGGGATTTACAGTATAAGCCTTGTATAAAAGTATGCGGAAATCTGGTCACCTTTGTGAACAGGAGAAAAACTTGAGCAGGAAATAAGAAACTAATCCCCCCCCTCTCAAAAAAAAAAAAAGTTATAGAAACCATAAGTATAGGAGTGAATGTATATTTACAAATATATAAGCCTATGAAACAAAACAGATACAATGTAACGTAATATCTAGTTAAAAAGCAAAATTGGAAGCATACTACAAGACAAAATAGTAAATAAAAAAAGACAAAAAATAATATAAAGATAAGCAAACGAATGGACAATGACACTCTCGCGAAAATTGAATTTAATGGGCAAAAATAAAAGTAAAAGAAAACATTTCAAGGAAGAAGAAAGAAAGCCATTTTCTTTATTTACTTCTACAAAGTTCTCTTCATCTGGGACCTCTTAACTAAGAGTAAAAAATCCAAGAAGTACCAACAGGGAGGAAGAGTGTCTGGCCAGAGATATATGAACGCATTCGTTAAATGGAGAACAAAGGATCATTTAAGTTGACAGCTGTACCTCGGCAAATAATAGTAATAACTATAAGGGCACTCAGTAGAGCGCAGACCACCGCCGTGGCAGCTTATTTCTCGACCATTTGCTCAATCTAGACCTTGACCTTTGACCTTAATTGACGTGGATTTGCATACACACAAATAGGAACCAAGTTTGAAGTCTATCTGACAACGATGTCCAAACTTTTGACTGATTACGTGAATTGGACATTTTGCTTGACCATGCATGACCTTGACATTGAACTTCCAAAATTTAATCATTACCAGCTTTTTACATAAAAGTTAATCCTTTTAAATTTCATTACTCTACGATTAAAATCGTGGCCATGAAGATGTTCACATACAAACACACACACAAACAAACACACAAACAGGGGCGAAAACCTCCGCCAACGAAGTTAGAAGGTTTCCTTCTAACTTCATTGGCGGAGGCAATACTAATGAAGACTATAGCAATACAATTCTTATCTACCCTCCAAGATAAAAACACCACCACCAACAACAGCAACAACAACAACAACAATTATAATAATATTAATAATAATAGTGAAGTTGTCAAATAAAAGTGATGGCAATAGTTGTTGAATAAATAGTTATAATAATCATTATCATAATAATTATAATTATAATTTTAATGGTTATGATATTGATACTCCTCAACCGTACACCCTCACCAAAAGATGTTCCAGTTAATGATAAGAAGAGGTAGAATGTTATAATGAAATTAAAGGCGTCTTTAATCTCTGAACTAATGGAACCAAGCGGATCACAAATTACTTTTATTTTCAATGAACTTACGGTCAAATTCAAGTCTACCTACATTCAATAACAACAACAAATGCAGTTGCTTCGATTCCACAGCAGGACATAGGCCTCACACATGCCCTTATTCATGTCAGGGGTTTGGTCAGTTTTCATCACCACGTTGGCCAACTGCAGACTGATGATGATGGGAGTTTAGCCTGATCGCTTAGAGCAGACCAATCTAGTATGGAAGATCCAACTAGTACAGCTTTGTTGACCATGGCGATAAGAGAACCCTTTCACCACGGTATGGTGCCTCCCAGAGGGTATAATGTAAGGTGATATTGTCGGTCACTCGGTTCCTGCACTGTGAAGTCACAGGAGAGTGTCGACTGGACAGAGCACACGTAATTTAACAATCCTACTACTGTTGTTTACGTTCAAAGTTTTTAGATAATTCAGTTATTATATTATCATTACTATTATTATTATTATTATCATTATCATTATTATCCAAGTCTTGGGTACCACCACTCACTGTATATTAAATAACACTTTTCCTAGTGTAGGACGGTGTATTAGGCTCGGCGACGTAAGTGTGTTGGCAGACTTTTGAATTTGACTGTACATATTTAGTGAAGACGGTCCCGCAAACCCCAATCCCACGCCATCTACTAGGCCCCTCATCCCCTCCTCCCTCCCGAAATAATCTTCTGAACCACTCCCCCATGCTTATAAATAGATAACGGACTTGAAACCGTAGTGCATTTAGCTATTTCTTTGCTTTCTTTTGCTTGCTCAGAAGCCAGCAGAGGAAATGTGGTAATTTGCCAGGCACGTGGGATTTATAGCATAAAGGGAATTTCTGTCATATGTCATATTCTATATAATATATATATATATATATATATATATATATATATATATATACACGTGTTTGTGTGTGTGCGTGCATGTGTGTGTATGTGTGTGCATGTGTGTGTATATGCTTTATGCATTGTACCTTGATGATACTGTTTGAATTGAAAATGCCAATAAAGAAATACTCAAACGCTTTCCGCATATACAGATGATAGGATGGTACTTGACTTGGTATCTACATGGCGATAATATCTATACCGTGCAAATTTCATTTTGTTATGATATCTACAATTAACTTTCATTTTGTTATGATATCTACAATTAACTTTCATTTTGGAATGATGTCTACATAGTAAAATGAAATATAACATGTACATAACCTTTAAAAAGATATTAAAAAAAAAAAATTGTATTGTGAATTGGAAATGACCTTGAGCTAATCCTGTTATTTTTTCCTCTTGGGCAGCCTATGGATAGTTTTGAAAAGCTACTAATAAAGCTATCAATCTATTTTTTATTATTATTATTATTACTTGCTAAGCTACAACCCTAGTTGGAAAAGCAGGATGCTATAAGCCTAGGGGCTCCAACAGGGAAAATAGCCCAGTGAGGAAAGGAAAAGAGGAAATAAGAGAAGTAATTAACAGTTAAAATAAAATAGTTTAAGAACAGTAACAACATTAAAATAAATATTTCCTATATAAACTATAAAAACTAACAAAACCAGAAGAAAAACAAGACAGAACAGCGTGCCCGAGTGTACCCTCAAGCAAGGGAACTCTAACCCAAGACAGTGGAAGACCAAGTTACAGAGGCTATGGCACTACCCAAGACTAGAGAACTATGGTTTGATTTTAGTTAACCCCTTGGGTAAAGAAGAATTGTTTGGTAATCTCAGTGTTGTCAGGTGTATGAGGACAGAGGAGAATCTGTAAGGAATAGGCCAGACTATTCGGTGTTTGTGTAGGCAAAGGGAAAATGAACCGTAACCAGAGAGAAGGATCCAATGTAGTACCGTCTGGCCAGTCAAAGGACCCAATAACTTTCAAGCGGTAGTATCTCAACGGGTGGCTGGTGCCCTGGCCAACCTACTACCTATTTTCGTAACATGTATATGCACTGATTAATGAATTCATGTAAAGGGGATTACAAACACCGTCTTGAATGCATCTGGTACTTTGCACGCTGCTCGGAGTACAATAAATCCTATTTGCTCTCACCCTCTAAGGCAGACACACTCCTACATAGCATCATGGCCCTCAGACGTTGGCACTTCCAAAAATTGAATTGTAAAATTACATGATGATGATTCCATCAGCGGTCGTGTCTATCTGTTGTAATATTGTCAGCAACTGATGTTTCAAGTATGACATCCACCATAATTTCTATTTTGACCTATTTTTTCTGTTCGTACAATATAGAGATCTAAATACAATTTATGTAGCTTTTGTGTATTTTATTTCCTCCTAGTTCATATACCTCATAGATGTATAACTTTAAAGATCCATATTCGTATCTGTAAACATACCCTTAGCTACACTTAAAAATTTGCCGTAAAAACGGTACAAGTTCTGGAATAAGTATTACCAGACATTCACCGTTTTAAAAAAAAGAATACTGACGTTAAGGAGTGATATTACGGTCACCAACAGTAAAATATGATAAGAAAATAGGGTATAAATTACGGTCGCTTGTATTTTACTGAAATACGGCTGAGAAAAGTATATTTTTACCGAGAATAACCGATTAAAATTACGGTTTTTAACAGTGTACAGACGATCGAGGATTTTCTTATGAAAGGAATACCGAAATTAATATATGAGTACACCTACTACAATATTCTTTTTTAAATAACCCATCTTTCTTAATTTACAAATTATACCTCAAGAAATGTAGCCAGTCAGTTATTATTTATCCAATGTGGAGCCAATTACAAAGACTTAATCAAAGGATGACCAAAATGCTTTGTAGCCCAGCCAGAGGCAACAGTAACAGCTGGTGCAGTCGGAAAATCCCATTTTTAATCCCAGTGATTGCTTCCTCAGTTTATTTCCGCAGTTTATTCCTCCCTTTGTATTGCGGTTAGGTGTTCGCTGGATAAAGCTCGGAACTTACATCCTAATATCCTTTAA
>NC_090764.1:20927409-20976849 GCF_036898095.1 Palaemon carinicauda
TGCTTAAATATTTTGATGCGATGCCAGAAATAATGTTTTAAACAAAGGCAGAAAACAAGGGCACGTAAAGATTGTGAAAGACATTCTGGTTATTTACTCTAATCATAATAAGAATTCCAGTAAAGAATAAAAGAAATTTTCTCATAAATAAAGGAATTACAAGAATGGAGAGGAAAGAGGAGAGTTCAAGAGGTAATTAGAGGCATACGGAGAAGAGAGGAGCTTTAAGCTTTTGGGTCAACAGTCTTATGGTTAGTGAGCACTCAGAATAGACTGATGGACTCTGAGAGCTTCAAAAGGCTCATAAGACCAAAGCGACACGAAATTCACTTTCCTTCCAATAACCTTGGTATCTTTATGAGCATATATTCTTTAAATACAAAATGCTCCATCGGCAAATATGATTTCACTTTGTCGATGCCTTGACAAATCTTCAATGGGACCTGCGTCAAAAAAGTGCTGTTTATTAATTCAGTTTCCTTCTATCAGTCTTAGTATCTTTATTAGCATATTTTTTTTAAAAATACAAAATGCTCCATTGGCAAATAGATTTCAATTTGTCGAAGCCTTGATGAATCTTCAATGGGACGTGCGTCCAAAAAGTGTTGTTTCTTAATTCACTTTCCCCTATTAGCCTTAGCAACTTTATGAGCATTTTCCGAATTCACTTTCCTCTATTAGCCTTAGTATCTTTAGGAGAATATTTTTTTTAATACAAAATGCCCCATTGGCAAATAGATTTCACTTTGTCAATGTCTTGACAAATCTCCAAAAAGTTCTCTTTCTTTTGAGTTGTCATTGCCACTACTTCCTACTTCTATAGGTCACGTGATCTAATGGTGTGTGTAGTTATATTCGGCTGTTCTCCAAATTGGCCGACACGGAGAAGTGACGTCACACTGAAATTGCTCCATTAAGATACGCCCTAAGAGGTTGGACAGCTGATATAAACAAACTGTTGTACAAATGGGCGTAACCCGAAAAAAACATCCTGAGGATTTTGTCGTTCCCAATTCCAGGGTCGTCAGAGGGTAATCGAGCAGCTTGTCATGTCTATTTTGATTTATTTGCAAAAGATTATTTGATTACTTTTAAATAATCTTAATCGGGAAACTAAAGTCTCCTGGAAAGAAATAAAAGCGTAGCAGTTGCAAATAATAACTACATCGCAGTTTCTTTTTTTCTTTTACAATATGTCAAAAAATATTCAAAAGCGTCTGCTTAATCCAGACAATAAGACAATCTTCATAATAATGAAACCTTATCATTAAATTAATCATTTTCTTAGCTATGCTAAAGCGCATTCCTTTAACGATAAGACAGAGCTCATGACACTTATGAACGACAGAGTATAATGAGGTGCAAAACATCAAGAGAATGTTGAAAAAAAATATGCGTCCATACACAGTGTACATTGTAATTACTGTCACACTTTTCACACGCAAAAGCCGTAGAGAGACGTTATAAAAGATTATTTTCAATTACATGCATTTCATAATGCATGTCTTCTAATTTTTTTATCCTGTTACTGAAAGAGAAATTCTTATCAAGGTAAGAGAATTAATTAGAAAAATGTAATTAGCGCTAAAGAAGGAGGAAGTAAATTTAGAGATCTATTAATGTATGTGATTTCTATTGCAGTGAGCATGAATTTTTCAAATCTTAATTTACATGGTTAATATCAATACCATAGATTTGGGAATCTGTACATCCTTCCAAAATTACAAAAGTTATTTCATACCTTGAAAAACAATTTGAAGCCATTTGGAATAAGGCTCAGGAAGGAATAATGATTTAACATAATATATTAATTCTATACTTACTACTCAGTTCCGAAACGATCTCAAAAGACAAAAACATTTTCAAGAAATGTGATATGAGAGTAGAATTTCTACTTAATTCCGAAACGATCTCAAAAGAATAAAACATTTTCAAGAAATGTGATATGAGAGAGGAATTTCATTTCTCTCTCTCTCTCTCTCTCTCTCTCTCTCTCTCTCTCTCTCTCTCTCTCTCTCTCTCTCTCTCTCTCTCTCTCTCTCTCTCTCTCCTTTCACCCAGATTTGTTTCTCTCTAAGCCTTATCGAATCTACTTACCTCCCAAGCAGATGAATAAAAAATCTAAGTGCCAAACTAGTTTCCACCCCAGATACACAGCCGCGTCTCCTAGCTCGATAAGATCCACCCAGGAGGCGGAAGTGTCGTTTACCCTAACATCTAAATTTTACTGAAAGTGCAAAGAGCGACGAGATGGTCCCCATAAATTGGTCGATCCAAAGGACCCATTAATATTCCGTCTAGATCTTGGCACCGCCGTTGCCACATTGCGTCACGTCAACTGATGAACTTGCGAGGTAAGGTTGTAGAAGAGGAATAATCATGGTAACAGAGTCGTGGTATGAGAGAGAGAGAGAGAGAGAGAGAGAGAGAGAGAGAGAGAGAGAGAGGTTCCAAATATAGATGAATCTGTGAAACTGTTCCTATTTTTACCACTCTCCTATTTACAAAACAAATGCCTTTGCTACGCTATTTCATATTCAACATACCACCATGCTCTGTTCCTTGTTTATGAAATAAAAGTCAAACAAAAGATAGAAAATAGGCTTATCCAAGTCTAAGGTACAACTAAAGTTTTTAGAAAAAAAAAACATTGTTTGTCTATTGAGTGTTTGTAATATGGTACATGTAGAAAATTACAGAAAATATTATACAGGAAGGCTTTTGGTGATTAAATAGTTGCAGAGAGAGAGAGAGAGAGAGAGAGAGAGAGAGAGAGAGAGAGAGAGAGAGAGAGAGAGAGAGAGAGAGAGAGAGAGCTAAATTGGGGGCTAGGTATATCTACATGGTTAGGATCCGTATAAAGGTTAACGCCACAACTGCACAATACTGCTCATGGTAAGAGCTTGACATGGACGCCTCAGCAAGACAAAACAGTTTTCAACTCCTCAATGTCTCTTTAATGTCCAAAATAAACAGAACATGTCCATATGTTGTTATACAAAATACAACTTTTTCCAATTACGTCATTTCATGGTAAGAATTATGTTTTTATCTATTATTTCTGAGGAGGTTGAAGAAGATGGATACATTCGATGGCTTAAAAGATTAAATCTAAATGATTGATTTATTTAATAAAATAACAAAAAGTCAGAGCTTCTTAAAACCTGACAACTGAAGACTGCTTATTGTTCTTGTCTTTTTTTGTGGTAAATCAACTCTTCTAGGGTGCAAAAGTTTATTTATGCGAACTCTCTTTTTCTTTATTTTTCACGTGAATACATCTATATCATTAGGTTATATTAATGGATCTCTTGTTTTACATCTTTTTTGCCGATTTCACTTTTTTTTCACAAGGATATGAAGACCGAGATGTAAATTAAAAATGCTGCTTTAGAGCTATTCGATAAAGATAATTGTAAATTAACTGGATCCATTACAAAAATCCTTAGGGCATTCTGGCACTTCTTACAATTTCTATTTGTTCATTTATCCTTAAATGCTTCAGTAAGAAGTATACTCATGCTTCCTATCATAGACTGGATATAAAGATATGATTGTATAAGCAAATTAATAAGCAAACAAGTAACAGCATTATAAAATTACTACAGAAAACAACCCCCTTACAAAAAAAAAAAAAAAAAAAAAAAAAACGATTAAAGCAAGTCACCAAAACAAAATGAATAAGAAGTATATTCCTGCTCCGTATCAAATAGAGGATATAGATATGAATGAAAAAATAAATAAATTATTAAACGAACAAGTAATAGCATTACAAAATTACAACTAAAAACAATGCTCCCTTACAAAAATAACGATTCAAGCAAGTCACCAAAACAAAATAAAAGAAACCAATAATCGTAGATGAAAGATAGGGATCAGAGAGAAACAGGAAACCAAGAAAATAAACTGAAGACAATGTCAGGATTATAGCAACAATGGCTCAGAGTTACGGGTGTCTCTTAAAAGCAAAGGCTGATGAAAGGGGGAGAAAAACGAGCTGCATATTGCAATGACATCTGCCATGACAGCGTTTCATCTGTTTTATGGCTGCTGACATTGCAGTTTAATGGGGGCCTGTCTGGGCTGTCAATTCGTTCTCTCGACTACACCCAGAAATCATCTAGAGTAATTATCACTGCTATTATTATTATTGTCATTTTTATCATCAGTATTAAAACTGTACAGTTGTATTATTCAATTATTATTACCATGGATTTTCTATAGACAACAATTCATATATATTACTGTGAATTCTTTTATAGTAGTAGTAGTAGTAGTAGTAGTAGTAGTAGTAGTAGTAGTAGTAGTAGTAGTAGATCTATAATGAATATAGATTCTTACGAGGCTCTCCAATAATCAGACCTAAGAAATCTTGGACATTTTGCTTAACCTTAATCTTGACCTTCCAAAATTTAATCATTTCCAGCTTTTTACGTAACAGATAATTCCTGCAAGTTTCATTACTCTAAGATTAAAATTGTGTCCAGCCAGCTGTTCACACACACACATAGGCGAAAACATAACCTCCTTCAAACTTCGTTGAAAGAGGTAATGAATAAAAACACAAAATTTAAGGCTTCCAATACTTCTTATGCTATCTTTAGCCACGCTAGTTCAGCGTTATTAAAATAATTTATTCAAATAGTTGTTCATGTTTTGCAATAATTCCCTTACAAAATCTCAAGATATCGATCGAGTAATAATTTTCGTTCGTCAGATATTTATTTTCAAGACTATGGCGTTACATCAGCGTAACTCAAAGCTCGATATCAGCCCAAAGCACTTATGAGTTCCCTCTATGGGATGTAATAAAAACTGTCAGTCAGGTGACCTCAATCATTGATGGCGCCAAAATGCATTAGATTTTATGAAATGATATTGCTGTTTGTATGTCCAAACAAATTATAGCTAATAATAATGAAACAGTAAGATATAAAAAATTAGAAGCATGAAATCTTACCACAAGTTGGTATCAGGTCAAAGTCTTGATAGAGTATTTCTACAAATTCAGGTAATACACACACACACACACACACACACACACACACACATATATATATATATATATATATATATATATATATATATATATATATATATGTGTGTGTGTGTGTATGTGCATATATACATACATATATATATGTATATATGTGTATATATACATACATACATATATATATATGTATGTATGTATGTATGTATGTATGTGCATATGTATATGTATATATATATATATATATAGAGAGAGAGAGAGAGAGAGAGAGAGAGAGAGAGAGAGAGAGAGAGAGAGAGAGAGAGAGAGAGAGAGAGAGAGAGAGAGAGAGAGAAACAAGCAAATTACATCCATAACATACCCTTCTCCATCTTAGTTTGCAAACATAATATGAATAAAAAAAGTAATAAAACAGCTAGAATTGTAAGTCTGACTTTACGAATGGATCTAACGTAGATCTGAATGGCAAACTTAATCAAATTTATTGACTCTCGTGATTATTACGAGCACTAAAGGCCATAAGAATCTTCCTGGTCTAATATAACTCTCAACCTGACATTTGCTTCTTTTCGTTTTGTCTAAACCATATTAATTCAAATATACAATTTCTGTTTCGATCTTAGGTCTCTAGTCAAGTAGAATTATTCCTTATTATTTCTATATTTTTTAAATTTATTTATGCTTTTCACTGACAACGAATTTGGCAAAAGAATCATGAACTTAAAAGTTATTGGTCAGCAATTTTTACTTGACCTATCAATATTTGTTAAATTCTTTTCTTGTTTTTTCCAGGTCTAGTTCACTAAACGTATTTCTTTCTTTTATTTCAATTTATTAATGCTTATTGCTGAGAGCGAATTTTGCAAAAGATTCCTGAACCTAAATTATTGGTCCGAAATTTTTACTGAACCAATCTATATTTGTTAACTTCTTTCCCGGTTTTTTCTGCTCTAGTTCAGTAAAAGTACTTTTATCTTCTTTGCAATTTATTCATGCTTATTACTGAGAGCGAATTTTGTAAAAAGATTCCTAAACTTGAAGGTTATTGGTCCACAATTTTTACTTAACCTATCAATATTTGTTTGATCCTTTCCGATGTTTTCCTGCTTGACAAACATCGCGTTATCTATCACATCCCTTATTTTTTCACCATCTTTCCTCAATGCATTATAATTTTTATCTTATTCGTAATAACCTTTTTTAACAGTCCATGTCTTAACTTCACCTTTCCGTTAGTTATATCTTTACTACGAGACCCCAAACTTTGCTTATATCTTTTTTTTTTTTTTTTTTTTTTTTTTTTTGAGGGGGGTCAGCTTTGGAGTTTTTAATTTCCCCTTTAATATTTTCATATGGCCAACTTAACGAGGGATGCCTCCTATCTTTTAGATATGTAGCATATTCAAAATTCGTTCAAACTACCTATTTGATGCGGTGAACTTATTCGTCTATGTTAATAACTTCGTTTTATAATTCGTTTTTAATCTACCCTTTTTACTATATTTAATTCCTTCAATTGCTTTCTAAATTATCAAAAGTAATAATAATAATAATAATAATAATAATAATAATAATAATAATAATAATAATAATAAAGTCAGTTTTCAATGAACTGTATAATTAGTTATTTTACATATTAAGTCCTATCTCTTATCCTCATTTTTTATCAGATATTCTGCGATTATTCATTTACTGTCAAAGATCCTTCAGCGCTATAAATAAAGCCCACCTTGCTTTTTACTATCTGTTTATGATATTCACAGTAGTTATAATTAACCTTATAAATTAACATGCCAATAACAATCATCAAAAAATAAAAAATAAATCCTTTAGAACCGTTCTCCCTCTGTCATTAAACACTGCTTCCACAACATCACAATATTTTGGTATCTTACAATCTCGCTCTCTCGTATCAAATCCGAACATAATATCCCTGTACTAATCTCCTTTCCCCTCCCCTCCCCCTCCCCTTCCCTCCCCTCGCCAGTTCCCCCCCCCCCCCCCGCCCCCCCCCCGCCCTCTTACACCTTTCCAACCCTGCCCTTCTCTAGAAGAAATTAAAATTACCCCACACCTTTAACCATAATATCCTTCTACTAATCCCCCTCCCCCTCCCCTCTCAAGTTCCCCCCCCACCCCCACCCCACCCCACCCCGGCCTCTCACACCTTTCCAACTCTGCCCCTCTCGAGAAGAAATTAAAAACACCCCCCTTCACCTTTATAGCCTCAATATTAACTTCCGTAAATAATATGGTCCCTGGCTTATGGGATTCTGGCCCTAAATGTGGACGCACCCTAGGGGCGAGGTTGGCAGGCACCAGTGTCTTGATGTCTTTCATATTAAAAAATCTATCTTTGAAGAAGTGATCCAGCCAAGCTTGCTTTTCTCATGTGCAATATGGTCCTCTTTTAGTGCTGCAATTATTATTATTATTATTATTATTATTATTATTATTATTATTATTATTATTATTATTATTATTATTATCATTATTACTCTACGTCATAATGTTTATTGAAAGAATGTATACGGAGATGATTTGTTTAACACTATCGTTCAAAACGAGTTAAAAAACCCATTGAGTTGTTTGGCATATTTCCGAGGAACACAATGACCGTATGTGTAAAAATCGAACATTGAGCAAAGAGAAGTACTGGTTAAATCAGAGTTAAATAAAATATCTAAAGAATATAAATATATATATATATATATATATATATATATACATATACACATATACATATATATATATGTATATGTATATATATATATATATATATATATATATATAGTTATGCCTATGTCAAAATATAAATTTGTGTATTAAACTAAGATGTCTTCGTAATAATGGTTATTATTCAATGAATATAAATATAATTGAATATATCATAATCAACTTGAATAGGCCGCGATAAAATGCTAAACACGTAATCTTACACCCTCTCTGAAACTTGAAAGTATTTATATATAAAACATAACCACGATCATGAGTCTACGTAAATGGCTCCATAGCTTTGAAGAAGAGGGAATAAAAGACCCATGTTACTATACAGTGAGACAACATGGAATCTTAGCAAAATATGGATGCCGTTGCTTTGCAAAAATTAGTAGTATGTACAAATGTCTAAGGGATAGGCGTTTTCATTACCATTACTTGCCTTTTATTATTATTATTACTTACTAAGCTACAACCCTAGTTGGAAAAGCAGGATGCTATAAGCCCAGGGGCCACAACAGGGAAAATAGCCCAGTGAGGAAAGGAAACAAGAAAGAATAGAATATTTTAAGAATAATAATATCAAAATAAATATTTCTTGTATAAACTATAAAAACTTTAACAAAACAAGAGGAAGAGAAAGTAGATAGGATAGTGTATCCGAGTGTACCCTCATGCTTTGTATAACTGGCCAATCTTGCGTTTTTTTTTTTTTTCCTTTTTTTTTTTTTTTACCTAAGAACATCTATCAAAATATATTCCATGTCACTAGTAAGAGCAAGTGTCAGTTAATTATTGGTGATATCGTGAATGGCACCAATGGTGTATACTCAACTGTGTTGTTTCAATGGGAGCGAATTGTTCCTAGTCCCCTACCATAACCAACTACCATTATAAGGAGGCCTTTGGAGCAGAAAATTCGAAAAGATCTAAAGACATCGGTAGTTCCCGAGAAATCTGGAATCCTTTTTCAGACAGGGCCTATCTTGAATTCTCTTCATCCAGGACAGATCTGGAATCCTCCCCAGCTACTGGAAGCCATAACATCCTCTTCTGCCAAGACAGCTTTGAAATAATCTTCTGTCTCCCTAATGCACACAAAACACTCCTTATCTGAATAAATTCGTACATAAAGCATTTAAATCTGGTCCTAATTTTTTACAGCCAGTTACCCTTTCCTTCACAATTCTGAATCAAAGGACTAACGAAGGATATTGACTTTATGTTAAAGACTATATATTAAAGCATACGTCTCTCTCTCTCTCTCTCTCTCTCTCTCTCTCTCTCTCTCTCTCTCTCTCTCTCTCTCTCCTCGTTTTCCTTATCATCTTAACATATGCAAGGCTAATAATGAATGATTAATTTGCGAGTCTCATGCATCGTTGACTTGCCAACACTATGAAATGCTTTGGATAGCTTTCTTGCGAGAATTAGGTAATTAGGCGAGTATCAGCTCATGCGTTCTAGATTATCTCTAACTGTGTCTTTCCTAATTTTATTCTTCGATTTTCTGTATCAATCTCTGTTCTTAGACCTTCAAGATATACCAATCTTCGAATTGTCCTCAAAATTACTAATTGTAGTAGATTTTCGTTGGATAGTTCCATCATTTAATTTCATTTTGTTCATTTCTGTGTAATTGAATTCAATATCAGAAACAAATGCACACACATCCACAAACAAATATATGTATGTATGCATGTATGTATGTATGTATGTATGTATGTATATATATATATATATATATATATATATATATATATGAGTATAATGTATATATATGCACTATATATAATATATATATATATATACACATATATTTACATATATATGTGTGTATATATATGCATATACACATTAATTATATATATATATATATATATATATATATATATATATATATATATACACATTTATATACATGAGAGAGAGATTTTTTACCTTTTTCCTAGACCTCCCGTGCCCTGTCTCCTTAACAATTTACTTACCTCGGTGGTCATGTCTACACGTAGTTTAGTTCGCGTTAGAAAAAAGGAGTAGGCAGTCGAGTTTCCTTCAGGTTGGAGGAAATCAGTTCTTTTCAGTTCCTCCAATGGGTAGGGGATAGATGGGGAGGGGTAACGTGGACAGAGGAAGGGAGATAGGAAGAGGAAGTAAAGCAAAAAAAACAGGGAGGAAGGTATGGTGTATTTCACTAACTCTTCGGCATAGCAGAAGAGATGAAAGAGTTAGTAGCGATAAGGATGTTTACCTTTGATTTATGACCGGCTCTTCATCAGATGACTACGGTTTTGATGCCAGATGGCGGTAAACGAACCCTAAATGGCGGATATGGCCTTTTCAGGGAGTAAATACATAGGAAATGAAGGCTGTAATGCTGTGTAATATACCATAACAGTCTTTGCATATGGCATCTATATTTAAAATATCCCTCCATATGATTATGAAAAATTTAAAGCATTCATACCAATGGAACATTTTTTCCAACAGGGATAGAGTTTTCAACATGGCTGTTTATTTTTTTAACACTGAACAAAATGGCATTTGGAAAATAAATTATGATAAAAAGTTCAGTAACTTAATGAAATTCCCAATCCCTCTCTTTGTTACAAACAAACAAAAACACAAACACACGCTCATCCATGTTGAAGGAGATATACATAAACCTCTTTATTTGCACCTGGTCTATCAATTCTTGGAAGCGACTGTATTTATTAGACAAATCCCACTGAGTGAAAGACCCCACCCAGGATGAAGTGATGTTTGATTAATAGATTGAATGGTATAAGGAGGGAAATATCTCGTTCATTACTGTGATAAGCTTTGCTCACACACGTAGATAGAAGTGTGTACTTGTACATCTTAAGCACAAATACACACGCATATACATACACAGTTATGGTAAAATTATAAAATAGGATATCTCGTTAGAATAGTGCGAAGGCTTGAGTTCCAGGAGTGGAATGAGTTTAAGAGGAGCATACAAGATTATAGATAAGGTCACTGAGTAGGCAGAGTGATTGCAAGTATCAGAGCATGAAAATAAAGTACAAACAATAACTGGTGTAACGATGGATTTAATTTTAGTGGAAAAAAAAAATAATTCAGCTGCATGGCAAATGATTTTTGACATGAACGAACTCACTGTGAATCTGATGATGAAAAAATCAAGACGAAAGTACAAACTCTAATCAAGTCTTTTTATTTTTCCTTTCATGGCTATAATATGTACGTTATGCTCATCACGTGACGCCTGTCATGATTTCCACATACACATTAATACTGTGTATATATATCAATATGAGTCAGAAATTAAAAGAAGGGTAATCATGGTAAGGAGAGCTTTTGGTAAACAAAATGAGATTATGAAGAGTAAAATGCCACTTTCTCTAAAAACAAAAGTATTCAATCGGATGGTCCTACCAGTAATAACTAATGCATCTGAAACTTAGAGCCTTACTAAAGCCTTGGAACATAAGTTAGTTAGAACTCAAAGAGCAATGATAAGAATAAAGCTAAGAAAGAAAAAGCTATATATATATATATATATATATATATATATATATATATATATATATATATATATATACATAAATTTATATATATACATATATACATATATATGTGTGTGGGAATATAAACATGAAATAAATATGATACACAGTTTCTTTTCATTCTTAGCAACATTTGAAAGCAGAGCTTCATCACCTTAAATACAACATACGAAAATTTGAATAAACCAAACTAATCAATACAATATGTCTACCTGAGACATGAAACCCGTAACTAAAACCAATCACAATTGTCAAAACAAGAACACAGATTAAAAATAAGACATCCAGGGACCCAGAAAGATTTCAAGCTCCAAAGAGAAGGTTAAAAGAATAATAATATTTCCCTCTAATTTCACTAATCATGCGAAATACATGATTTACATACACTGTTAGAAAAAAAACCCGTAATATTAATCGGATATTATCCGTAAAAATATAGTTCTCAACCGTATTTCAGTAAAATACAGGCGACCGTAATTTTACCTTACATAGTTATTATCTTTTGCGGCTTGGTAACCGTTATATTACGCTTTTACGTCAATATAACCATTTTCAAAAAGGTAAAAAATCCTGGAATAAATGTTGCCAGAAATTTACCGTTTATTCAATGCAAATTTTTAACAGTGTAAGGTATTCCCTAATCTTTAAAAACGTCAATTCAACCTTTTAGAATAATTAATTAAATTCTCGAGATTACATCTTTGGCAAGTACATTTTTAAGCCAAGGAACGCTTCAGGACACAGACATTGTCTTTGAATTTCAAAATGAGCCAACTATGCATAGAATCTCTAGAATCAATTTATGATCAAGAGAATAACATTTCTACTATTCAAGCTGCATCACTAATTGCATAAGCAAAATGTTACAAGCACAAGGGATCCCACAGGGAAAGCACCCTAGTAAATATCAAGTTTTTAAAAATACAGTACGCTCCAGAATTATAGGTTAAAACATTATTTTGTTGCTGTGAAAATTTATTCAATCATAAGAAAGAAGGGTATATGCAATAAGAATTAAATATATATATATATATATATATATATATATATATATATATATATATATATATATATATACAGTATATATATACACACACATATATATATATATATATATATATATATATATATATATATATATGTGTATATATATAATACACCCACTGTAAGCAAGAGCCGTTGCCTAAGAAGTGCAACCAAAGATCCCCAGTTGCTAGGTCCGTAGATTGTACATGCCTAGACTAACACAACAATTTATCCAGCTCTCATTAAATATCTGTTGAGAAACTGAAAAAGCCGAACATTTGCGATGACACCCGGTCCAAGGAACAAAAGAAAACCATTGATCTCGAAAAGTAAATACAAATAGATAAGAAATATATTCTTATTTTACCCTTTACTGAACAAGTTGGAGCTATTTTCTCCGATTGTACACATACAAATACTATAAAAAAAGTTTGTTTTCTATATCTGCAAGGATACACACGATTGCATCACCTCTACATACAACTTTATAGGGGGGGGGGGAGTTGCATGCAATCGTATGCTAATTTTCCACATACATTTGTTTGTGTATGTACTTCAACACAGATCCTTCCCCCAAAATAGGAATGGAGCCAAGACCAGCCACCCACCAATTCGCTGCTCGTCTTTCACCTACAAAAACATCCGCCTGAAATAGTGCGTGTGGCCAAGGTGTCAGGAAAGGGGTAGGGGGTGGAGGAGGTACCCACACAGGGGTATGAGGAGGAGGGGGGCTAGGGAGTTAGGAGGGAGGTATAAAGACCAGGGGAAGAAGGAGGAGAACGAAGAAATATAAAGATATTTTCTTCTTTTTCTCTTCGAATGGAGAGAAACGCAAGAGGGAGAAGTACTAAGAAAGAGGGGAAAGGAACAGCTTTAAGAGGATTATATGCTTATATGAAGTACCAGGAACTTGGGAGATGAACACATGTGTTGTCTTCGATGTTTCACTTACAAATATGCATGCCCCACCTCCCAGCAAATAAACATGTGTGTGTGGATAGGAAATAATCTAAATATATTATCATCAAGGATCTCTCTCTCTCTCTCTCTCTCTCTCTCTCTCTCTCTCTCTCTCTCTCTCTCTCTCTCTCTCTCTCTCAGGTTGTTATTGGCTATGGGATTTTTAAAATAAAGTTTTATTGAAAAGAACCTTCAGTGATATTTAAAAAAGCAATCTTAAATGCATGAATAATCAAGAACTATATACAAATATAAACATGCGCAGATACAGACCCATATACATGTATGTATTTATGTATGTATGTATAATTTTATATATGTATATATATATATATATATATATATATATATATATATATATATATATATATATAAACTACATTGTACTTTTTAAGGGTGAAGGAAATGTCAAGCTAACAGAGGTGACTATAGTTGTATGAACCTGCATTAATTCATATTATATAACATGGAAATTGGATACAGTAGTAGGATCCTGGTTGTGAAAGATAAAGTAGAGAATAGAGAATAGATGGAATGATAGAAGAGCAGTGTGTATTTGGACAAGGAAGAGAGTATATGGATCAAGTCTTTATCATGAAAAAGTTATGTGACAAGACTGAAAAAAAAGAAAAGCGTCTTATGGAGTATAGGGACTCTGAAAGCTTTTGATATAATCCAGGGATAGGCAATGTATACAATATTTGAAAAAAGTTGTTGACAGTGATAATAGGTTTTATGATGGGTGCAAAGAATGAACTAAAATATACAGAGAGAGAGACTGGTTTGGTAAACAGTATAAGTGAATTTGAGTCACTGAGGTGTCATGTCTCCGGGACTTTCATATCGTTTGCAGATAATACATACTGATTTCGTGTAATGAAAAGAAAATACAGAAATTAATGAAACTTTTCCAAATAATCTCAGTCTTTTACTGATACCTTAGCACTTTCTTATCCCACCACAATTCCTCATTTTACTCCCAAATATCCATTATAGATAAGCCTCTCCCATTCTCCATTTATGCTTATTATCATACATTGCTCCATCTTCTTGACTTCCATTGAAACTCAAAACTTTATTCTTTACTCTCAACTGTCTCCATTTGCTAACACTTTGAAACTCTTTCATACATTTCTGTAGTGTATTTTTATTACCAGAAACCAATACTGTATTAACTGCAAATAACAGAAAAAATATATTAAACAGCTCCTGAGACATTACACCATAATGTCACAAATTCTCTTGGTGGCTCATTGGTAGAGTCTACTGTTAGGATTGTTTCGACTTGGAGGCATAGGCTTCAGTCCTTACCCAGCCGGAAACATTTATCCATTTGCTATCTCACTTCATATATTCTTTTAAAAGCTTAAGCCCTGGTTCAACCAAATCCCGCGTGTATGTATATATATATATATATATATATATATATATATATATATATATATATATATAATATATATATATATTAAATCTAACTGATAAAAAGATAAGTTAGAGACTAAAACCTATGATGTATAGATATTTAAATTTTATCTATCTAATCCGTGTTTCTTGAAAACATTAGGATCTTAAATACATAAAAATACTCACAATCAGACATCTTGGGGTACACGTACCCCCGTGGTACATTTTTTACTTTTCCGGGGGTACATTGCACCTGCGAGAATAGACAGTACTACGATATACATGATGTAATCCGCATCAAGATTGAATAAAATTAAATTGCAATATAAATTACTTTGTTTTTCTTTTTCATCAAAAATTTTAGCGATACGCAGGAATCTATAAAACTGCCCAAGGAGCATAGAAGAACAAGATGGTTGGAAATCCCTGCCTTTAAGTTATGGTCAAAATATTTATTAATTTTGTTTTGTTGTAATAAATACCTTGTTCTATGTTAACATTTTAGTAACTCTTTATAATATATATATATATATATATATATATATATATATATATATATATATATATATATATATATATATATATACATATGTATGTATGTATGTATATATACACATATAAATATATATATATATATATATATATATATATATATATATATATATATATATATATATATATATATATATATGTATGGACTTATACTATTTACTTAGTTTATTTTATATACATTTGAGTTATTTCAGCTCCTTTTATCGTGATTTTTCTGGCAAAAAAAATTAAATTGTACGTTTTTTTTTCTTTAATTTTATTAGTTATACGAGAAGCATAGGAAACTGAAGGTATACCCATTTATCTCACAAGATCCATTCTAGGAGGGCTTGCATCATTTCTCATTCTCTTCTTGAGACATTTTTGTTGATTAATTAATTATCTAAACAGTTCTTTGCTATAAATATTCATTTCATAAACACAACTGTATTTAAGATAGATTTTATACTAGTATTCTTTAGATGTGACGAAAGTGCACAACCCAGCAGATGGCAATTACGCACTTCGTTTGAAGAGCAATGCGAAGAATTTCAAGTATTCGAAGCAAATGGAGAGAGAGCTTTTATATCCTCCAACAATTCTGTTTGTTGTACTCATTCGTTTGTAAATAATTTCGAATTCCTTTGTAAATAATTTAGATTTCCATTACTTCTTGATCGTTCAATTATCTTACACATAACAGTTTATAGATACAAGTGTCTATCACATATTGTGTTTCATTTCACCTTACTGTAAAGCCAGTTTTTGTCTTGATTAGACAAGACTACAGAAAACACAAATCGATGCACATCTCTTTCTTCATTAATAGAATCAGAGACTTTAGTCAGAACAAGCACTTGGCAAAGAATAATTTAAGATTTTTTTAATTTTTTTTTTTAAGCGGATGGGTGAAGTATATAAGATCAAAAACGAGGATCGGCTTGCAACCCTCGTGAATTCTAAGTTGGTATGCATTCACAGATGTACCACTCCAAAAGGTCCACAGCACACAATGACACATACGCACACACACATACACATATATAGGAGTGAAAATCAACACAATATCGTGTTCATATAGAAATAAATTTCTATCTCATACTGGGATCGAACCCTAGGCCCTTCAAATGAAAGGCTAGGTCACTACCGACTATGCCACAAAAGGTTCAAAAGAATTAGAACCTAAGTGTTATCTGTATTTCAGGATTTACCTGGCTACAAACATCTGCAAGTACCACACAATTCTACCACGGAATACTTACTCAGGAGGGCAGCAGTTACCATATCCCAATTCAAATTACAAACATTCCTGTAGAACCTTTCTCTTATTCTAACTCACCTTACACCTCTGGTCAGCCACGCAGTCACACTAGAATTGCACTGCTGCAACTTCTCACTTGTGAACCTACCAATTCTATGTCTTTCCATTCGCCACTCCATTAACTACTTAGCTCACGTCCTCACGTCCTCTAAATTTACTTTCGAAATCTTATATCAACATTAATTTAACTACTGTGTCATTCAGCTTTGCATTTTTTGTATCCTCCTCATTCAAACGATACTCAGAATACTCCCTCCAACGACCAAAGACTTCACTTGTTTCAAAATCAATGTCGTTGTCTTGATATAACATATTACCTTAAACAGATACATAAGTCCATTTCTCGGAATCGGCGTTCAACGTGGTAAATACTTGAGCAAAACAAAGTCAAATAATTTGGACCTAAATAGATCATAGAAAAAAAAGATTAAAAATAAATGACTAACAGGAATGCAGGTGGAAGAAGAAAACCTTTAGTACTGACCGCAGGGTGCCAAGAAGATACTGCAAGAAGTATACCCTTGGGGAGAGTATGTTGGTGTTTACCTCAATGTTTACCCAGGTCAAAATTAATTTTAGACTGTTCTTAACTTGACAGTTTACGTTATGTCAAACTGTGTTTAAAACAATAAATCATAAAATTATATGACTTAATTTTTCCACTTGAATAAAACTTACAAATATAAGATCATGCGAATATATGATAAAATTATCACTTTGGATTATCTATTTATATTCAAAATTACAAAATTTAATGAGCGAGGTCGTTAAACATACTTTGGGACTGTCACCTACTTCAATCGCAGCGGCGAATTACAGCGACATCCTTTGAAATGCATTGCCCATTAATTCGGGAATTTTGGTTAATATTTCATGTTAACGGCGCGACCAAAACAACATTTGAGATTTATGATTGCAGATGTTGCTTTTGTTCCCAACAAAAGACTTTTAAATCAATGCTCTAATTACACTTTTGATCTAATGGCCGAAGATTTCTTGCTGAATTATCACTTTCTTACTCATGAAATTGAAGGACAATACTATTTTCACTTCTATAAAATAGAAGTCTTTCTTACTCATAAAATCGAAGGACAATACTTTTTCCACTTCTCTAAAATAGAGGAAGTTTTTCTTACTCATGAAATCGAAGGAGAATACTTTTTTCACTTCTCTAAAATAAAAAAAAAAGTCTTTCTTACTCATGAATTCGAAGAATACTTTTTTCACTTCTCTAAAATCGAAGAAGTCTTTCTTACTCTTGAAATCAGAAGACAATACTATTCTTTCTTATCTCTACGAAGGGATAATTCTTTCACTTATTTGTACATGATTGCAATCAGAGTGTAAATAAATAACCTATAAATATACATGGCCTTTCTAATCATACCAACCAATGATTAAACAGCCCTGGTAGTAATTTAAAGTTCGCAGTGTTTGTGTTACGGGACAGGCTCTCTGACTACGACCCTCTAAGGTTTTACCTCAGATGGTAAACATGTTATCCTCCGCTTGATTAAAATCTGCTGAAGACCTTTCTGCCCTTTCCTTTATTCACCGCCGAGGATACTAGACAGGGTTAAGTGAAAAGGCTAAAATTGGAAAGGACATTTTTCTCTCTCGCTGACGTCAAGGAGTTCGCTTTTGGGGGGGAACAGAATGGACAAAATGAAATTTCCAGGAGCGAAAATAACCATTTAATTTTGTACGTATGTGTCTAGGTCCATATTAGCTTAAAGTAAAAAGAGCAAATGAATGAATAAAAATATATTTGCAAATGAATCATGGATTAAAATATGCAAAAAGAGAGATGTTTAAAAAAAAATCCACCATGAATAGAAGATACAAAAGTATTTTTCATAAACTTTTTTAGTATAGAACACAAAGAAGAGGCAGATCTAATTTAGGAAGCAATGGAATCCTCGTGGCAGTTTATAGACCACTTGGTAAAGTATTTGGGAAGATTACAAGAAGGTGAATAAAAGGTTAAGGATAGAAAGGTGCATAAGGACAATCGGATTACGAGTGGAAAAGCAAAAACATATTTCCACGTTAATTCAATCTCCCTTTAATTAAGAAGGGGATTTATAAAAATTAGATAAAAATCATAGTCTATGAATAAAATTGACTTGGAAGACCGAACTTTTATTTAATTTCCCCAAAAAAAACAGATGTACACCGTACAGTTTGATACCTATCTTTATCTACCTTTAATACTTTTGTCTCCTATCAATTTTGACATTATTTTACATCTCCCCGTACTCTTTACGACGTTATGTAACCAAGCATGAAATATGTTTATCAATAAAAATATGTTAAATTTGTCATATATCACACTCAAGTATTAACAAATAAATTATAAAACCCCGTAATGTGGTAAAATCCTTCAATACTTGTGACGTTTTATGTATTAAAGGATAATGTACGTTACGTCCTCGTAACCTATATTTTCTTTATAATCAAAATAACAAAAATTGATGAGTGAGGTCGTTAATCATACTCTGGGACTGTCACCTAATTCAATGGCAGGAGAGAATTACAGCGACATGTTCCAAAATGCATTGCCCATCAATTCAAGATTTTTTATTAATATCTTATGTTAACGACGAGACCAAAACAACATTAAGATTCAACTTTTCTGTCATTGTACCCCATCGTGATCATAAATGCATTTATACACAGGATGAAAAATATAAAACATTTATTCTGAGTAAAAAAAGAAAGAAAAAAATCAAACATTGTTTCGAATTATGTTTTGATCTCCAAAAAATCAATTGCATCTGAAAATGACATTATAAACAGACGCAAACGGGCTGACCTGACAAGAAATTTTGGGACATTGTTTACATAATCAATTATCCAAGAAATTGATTTATAGCGTACATGATATGGTTACATTTTGAAAGGATACTGTGGAATTAAAGAAGAACGTAGGAGAGACAAAGAGGAGGAGATTAAATAGTTAACAATACTATTAATCAGTCTGTAAAATAACATAAAAGTTTCTTGATAAAAATAAAGTACACACGCTGAGAAAATCCTAAAGAAAAGCTGTTTGAACTATAAGAAAATATACTAAATTTCACAAAAAAAGAGTAAAGTTCTCCTCGAGGGAGAGTTTTACTATTGGTGATTCTTTACGACTGCGATGAACGCCCCGAGAAGTGACAGAGATGTCTCGATGTGTCACTTTTTCTACATGCCACGAGAGAAGGTTTTTATCTTCGCACATAGAGAGTCGTACTCTGTTTATCACTGGCAAATGCTTCACCCTTTGCGTCAGTCACATCTGGGGATGGTTGAAACTAATTGCCATACCCTTTATTTCGTGACCATTTCCCCCATACAATCATGCCATTGAATAGTTCAAGTTTTAAACACTGTAGGACAGTAGTTAGTTGTTGAGGAAACCCCGTGTCACATACCCAGATGAGTAGTTCCTGTGTTAATTCTATTTTCACATTCACTTTCTTTTAATATCACTTGCCGTGTTCAACGGTGGTCTCTTTTTAAAAGGGGTACAAAACATATATTTTTTATACACAATCCACTATAAAAAAGGTTATATATATATATATATATATACATATATATATGCATGTATATATATATACATATATATATATATATATATATAACACACACACACACACATATTTTTATATATATATATATATATATATATATATATATATATATATATATATATATTCACCATCATCATCAGCCGTGACTAGTCCACTAGAGACCAAAGGCCTCAGATATGTCCTGCCACACGCGTTAACTTTTTTACTTCTCCAAAATAGAAGTCTTTCTTACTTATGAAATCGAAGGAAAATACTTTTTTTCACTTCTCCAAAATAGAAGAAGTCTTTCTTACTTATGAAATCGAAGGAAAATATTTTTTTTCACTTCTCCAAAATAGAAGTCGTTCTTACTTATAAAATCGAAGGAAAATACTTTTTTTCACTTCTCCAAAATAGAAGAAATCTTTCTTACTTATAAAATCGAAGGAAAATACTTTTTTTCACTTCTCCAAAATAGAAGAAGTCTTTCTTACTTATAAAATCGAAGGAAAATACTTTTTTTCACTTCTCCAAAATAGAAGAAGTCTTTCTTTCTTATAAAATCGAAGGAAAATACTTTTTTTCACTTCTCCAAAATAGAAGAAGTCTTTCTTACTTATAAAATCGAAGGAAAATACTTTTTTTCACTTCTCCAAAATAGAAGAAGTCTTTCTTACTTATAAAATCGAAGGAAAATACTTTTTTTCACTTCTCCAAAATAGAAGAAGTCTTTCTTACTTATAAAATCGAAGGAAAATACTTTTTTTCACTTCTCCAAAATAGAAGTCGTTCTTACTTATGAAATCGAAGGAGAATACTTTTTTCACTTCTAAATAATACTGTTTTCTCTTCTCCAAAATAGAAGAAGTCGTTCTTACTCATGAAATCGAAGGAAATAGTTTTTTCACTTCTCCAAAATAGAAGAAGTCTTTCTTACTTATAAAATCGAAGGAAAATACTTTTTTCACTTCTCCAAAATAGAAGTCGTTCTTACTCATGAAATCGAAGGAAATAGTTTTTTCACTTCTCCAAAATAGAAGAAGTCTTTCTTACTTATAAAATCGAAGGAAAATACTTTTTTTCACTTCTCCAAAATAGAAGAAGTCTTTCTTACTTATAAAATCGAAGGAAAATACTTTTTTTCACTTCTCCAAAATAGAAGAAGTCTTTCTTACTTATAAAATCGAAGGAAAATACTTTTTTTCACTTCTCCAAAATAGAAGAAGTCTTTCTTACTTATAAAATCGAAGGAAAATACTTTTTTTCACTTCTCCAAAATAGAAGAAGTCTTTCTTACTTATAAAATCGAAGGAAAATACTTTTTTCCCTTCTCCAAAATAGAAGTCGTTCTTACTTATGAAATCGAAGGAGAATACTTTTTTCACTCCTAAATAATACTGTTTTCTCTTCTCCAAAATAGAAGAAGTCGTTCTTACTTATGAAATCGAAGGAGAATACTTTTTTCACTCCTAAATAATACTGTTTTCTCTTCTCCAAATTAGAAGAAGTCGTTCTTACTCATGAAATCGAAGGAAATACTTTTTTCACTTCTCCAAAATAGAAGAAGTCGTTCTTACTCATGAAATCGAAGGAGAATACTTTTTTCACTCCTAAATAATACTGTTTTCTCTTCTCCAAAATAGAAGAAGTCGTTCTTACTCATGAAATCGAAGGAGAATACTTTTTTCACTCCTAAATAATACTGTTTTCTCTTCTCCAAAATAGAAGAAGTCGTTCTTACTTATAAAATCGAAGGAAAATACTTTTTTCCCTTCTCCAAAATAGAAGTCGTTCTTACTCATGAAATCGAAGGAGAATACTTTTTTCACTCCTAAATAATACTGTTTTCTCTTCTCCAAAATAGAAGAAGTCGTTCTTACTTATGAAATCGAAGGAGAATACTTTTTTCACTTCTAAATAATACTGTTTTCTCTTCTCCAAAATAGAAGAAGTCGTTCTTACTCATGAAATCGAAGGAAATAGTTTTTTCACTTCTCCAAAATAGAAGTCGTTCTTACTCATGAAATCGAAGGAAATAGTTTTTTCACTTCTCCAAAATAGAAGTCTTTCTTACTTATAAAATCGAAGGAAAATACTTTTTTTCACTTCTCCAAAATAGAAGAAGTCTTTCTTACTTATAAAATCGAAGGAAAATACTTTTTTCACTTCTCCAAAATAGAAGTCGTTCTTACTTATGAAATCGAAGGAAAATACTTTTTTCACTTCTCCAAAATAATACTGTTTTCTCTTCTCCAAAATAGAAGAAGTCGTTCTTACTAATGAAATAGAAGGAAATACTTTTTTCACTTCTCCAAAATAGAAGAAGTCTTTCTTACTTATAAAATCGAAGGAAAATACTTTTTTTCACTTCTCCAAAATAGAAGTCGTTCTTACTTATGAAATCGAAGGAGAATACTTTTTTCACTTCTAAATAATACTGTTTTCTCTTCTCCAAAATAGAAGTCGTTCTTACTCATGAAATCGAAGGAAATAGTTTTTTCACTTCTCCAAAATAGAAGAAGTCTTTCTTACTTATAAAATCGAAGGAAAATACTTTTTTTCACTTCTCCAAAATAGAAGAAGTCTTTCTTACTTATAAAATCGAAGGAGAATACTTTTTTCACTTCTAAATAATACTTTTTTCCCTTCTCCAAAATAGAAGTCGTTCTTACTTATGAAATCGAAGGAGAATACTTTTTTCACTCCTAAATAATACTGTTTTCTCTTCTCCAAAATAGAAGAAGTCGTTCTTACTTATGAAATCGAAGGAGAATACTTTTTTCACTCCTAAATAATACTGTTTTCTCTTCTCCAAATTAGAAGAAGTCGTTCTTACTCATGAAATCGAAGGAAATACTTATTTCACTTCTCCAAAATAGAAGAAGTCGTTCTTACTCATGAAATCGAAGGAGAATACTTTTTTCACTCCTAAATAATACTGTTTTCTCTTCTCCAAAATAGAAGAAGTCGTTCTTACTCATGAAATCGAAGGAGAATACTTTTTTCACTCCTAAATAATACTGTTTTCTCTTCTCCAAAATAGAAGAAGTCGTTCTTACTTATAAAATCGAAGGAAAATACTTTTTTCCCTTCTCCAAAATAGAAGTCGTTCTTACTCATGAAATCGAAGGAGAATACTTTTTTCACTCCTAAATAATACTGTTTTCTCTTCTCCAAAATAGAAGAAGTCGTTCTTACTCATGAAATCGAAGGAGAATACTTTTTTCACTCCTAAATAATACTGTTTTCTCTTCTCCAAAATAGAAGAAGTCGTTCTTACTTATGAAATCGAAGGAGAATACTTTTTTCACTCCTAAATAATACTGTTTTCTCTTCTCCAAAATAGAAGAAGTCGTTCTTACTCATGAAATCGAAGGAGAATACTTTTTTCACTCCTAAATAATACTGTTTTCTCTTCTCCAAAATAGAAGAAGTCGTTCTTACTCATGAAATCGAAGGAGAATACTTTTTTCACTCCTAAATAATACTGTTTTCTCTTCTCCAAAATAGAAGAAGTCGTTCTTACTCATGAAATCGAAGGAGAATACTTTTTTCACTCCTAAATAATACTGTTTTCTCTTCTCCAAAATAGAAGAAGTCGTTCTTACTCATGAAATCGAAGGAGAATACTTTTTTCACTCCTAAATAATACTGTTTTCTCTTCTCCAAAATAGAAGAAGTCGTTCTTACTTATGAAATCGAAGGAGAATACTTTTTTCACTTCTAAATAATACTGTTTTCTCTTCTCCAAAATAGAAGAAGTCGTTCTTACTCATGAAATCGAAGGAAATAGTTTTTTCACTTCTCCAAAATAGAAGTCTTTCTTACTTATAAAATCGAAGGAAAATACTTTTTTCACTTCTCCAAAATAGAAGTCGTTCTTACTCATGAAATCGAAGGAAATAGTTTTTTCACTTCTCCAAAATAGAAGTCTTTCTTACTTATAAAATCGAAGGAAAATACTTTTTTTCACTTCTCCAAAATAGAAGAAGTCTTTTTTACTTATAAAATCGAAGGAAAATACTTTTTTCACTTCTCCAAAATAGAAGTCGTTCTTACTTATGAAATCGAAGGAAAATACTTTTTTCACTTCTCCAAAATAATACTGTTTTCTCTTCTCCAAAATAGAAGAAGTCTTTCTTACTCATGAAATCGAAGCAAATACTTTTTTCACTTCTCCAAAATAGAAGAAGTCTTTCTTACTTATGAAATCGAAGGAAAATAATTTTTTCACTTCTCCGAAATAGAAGTCGTTCTTACTTATGAAATCGAAGGAAAATACTTTTTTCACTTCTCCAAAATAATACTGTTTTCTCTTCTCCAAATTAGAAGAAGTCGTTCTTACTCATGAAATCGAAGGAAATACTTTTTTCACTTCTCCAAAATAGAAGAAGTCTTTCTTACTTATGAAATCGAAGGAAAATACTTTTTTTCACTTCTCCAAAATCGAAAAAGTCTTTCTTACTCGTGAAAACGAAGGAAAATAATTTTCTCACTTCTCCAAAATCGAAGAAATCTTTCTTACTTATGAACACAAAGGAAACTACTTTTCTCACTTCTCCAAAATCGAAGAAGTCTTTCTTAATTATGGAATTGAAAGAGAATACTTTCCATACTTCTCTAAAATCAAAGAAGGAGAATACCTTCCTAACTTTTCCAAAATCGAAGAAGTCTTTTCTACTTATGAAATCGATAGAAAATGCTTTCCTCACTTATCCAAAACCGAAGAAATTTTTCTTACTTATGAAATCGAGGGAGAATACTTTCATCACTTCTCCAAAACCGAAAAGGTCTCTCCTCGCGTCCTCAAAATTGAAGTTGAAGGCTTTACTCTCTCTCCTTTCCCAAATGGAAGGAAGAGGTCGACGAGTATTTAAGCTTGTTTGCTCAAGTCGTTGCGACTACCTTGACAAAGCCGTGGAATCCTGCTTAGACGATCGTGACCTAATACTTAGCCAGATCCTTTGAGATCTACTCGAATGGAGAGAGCCGTTTGAGATCGATGGAGTTTCAGAGAGGATTGGAAATTTGTTGCTACACAATAGAAAAAAAATTCCGATTAAAGTTCTCTTTTTATATTCACTTTTATTAACGTAAAACTGCATTTTTAGGATTCCAGTTAATCTCTTAGAATGATTTCTTAATTCATCTTTTGGTGTAAAGCCTGGTGGAAAGTTTTGTAATGTCGGTTACCTGAAGTTAAGTTCTTCATTGTTTGTTACTAATTCTCAATATATTAAGCTGCACGAAAAAAAATACACACAACATAGCCTAAAGCTCTGATCTGAGATGTGCTACACCTTGTGAAAAAGAGAAGTAAATAAATTTGAGCTTTCCCCTGAAGAACTTAATGTACCGAACAGTTAAATGATAGGAAGTAAGGGAATCAAGGAAACCAAAAGGAAGGAGAGGAGGAGATGCGAATGCGAAGGTGGATTGTGGGAGTATCACTGTTTGAAAGATTGGAAAATGATGGAATAAGAAGAATGGCAGATGTGGCAAAGATTACTGAGATGATAAAGAGTGTTACGACTGAGATGGTGTGGGCACGTGTTGAGGATGGATGGTGGGGAGGGAGTGAGGAGGGCTTTGGAGGAACCTGTAAGGGGGAGAAGATCAAGAGGGTGGTAGAGAATTACAGGGCCAGATAAGGTGAAGGATGATATGGAGAAAGGAGGTTTGATGGAAGAGGATGCCTTTGAAAGAAGGCATTGGAGAAGGCGCATTAGGCAACCGACCACTTAATGTAGTGATAACGGTTGGTAAGAAAAGTAAGGAGAGAAGACCAACCCTTAGAAGTAGAAGGAAAACAGTCTTGAAACAAAACGGGATGACCTGATCTTTATTAATATTTCTACAAAATAAACGCCGGAGGGATTTGTTTCCTCTATCCCTCTTGATACTGATAAAAACTATCCACTTTCTGCCAGTGGTAACAGAAATATTCTTTCTTATGTAGGCCCTGTTCTGCCATAGTGGATCTTATACATTTCGGGCATTGAAAATATTTTCCTGTAAATAACATTTTGGAAATTCACTTAGCCCATAAAATCCTACTGTGTTTCTAACTTCCAAAATCCATCTCAATAATTTTTGAAGCTATTTAAATTATATTTCCTAAAAATAGAATGATAAACACAAAACGAGCCATATGAAAAAAAAATCCCCGCACAATATGGAATCATTGCAACAAAATCATAGTTATTAAATTCATCTTCAACATCTACAGTACACTACAACAACCATTATTCTTATCATCATTATCATTGTTATTATAATTATCATTATTAAAATTATTCTTACTAGCTAAGCTACAACCCTAGTTGGAAAAGCAATATGCTATAAGCCCAAGGGCTCCAACAGGGAAAAATAGCCCAGTGAGGAAAGGAAATAAGGAAATAAATAAACGATATAAGAAGTAATGAAAATTAAAATAAAATACTTTAAAAACATCAACAACATTAAAACATATTTAAATTATAAACTATAAAAGTACTTGTGCAAGCCTGTTCAACATAAAAGCATTTGCTGCGAGTTTGAACTTTTGAAGTTCAACTGATTCAACTACCCGATTAAGGAAGATCATTCCACAACTTGGCCACTGCTGGAATAAAACTTCTAAAGTACTGTTTAGTATTTTGCCAATACAGAGCACATGATACAAGTTAAAAAAGAACGACTATGGTTAAAGTCATCCATTTAAAACATCCTCGCAAAGGATAAAAAAAAAACTTTGACTTAGATGAAGCTACGACCGAGTGACATTGGTGGTTGGTTTTATGGCCCCTTAACAGACGGTCTCTGGCACCTTCTCAAACACGGGTTTCCTTGTTTTATTACTTCGGTGGCTTGAGTTTCCCCTCTGTATAACTTGTAATGTTGAGAGAGAGAGAGAGAGAGAGAGAGAGAGAGAGAGAGAGAGAGAGAGAGAGAGAGAGAGAGAGAGAAAATAACTGGTAATGTTGAGAGAGATAGAGAGAATATAATTGATAATGTTGAGAGCGAGAGAGAGAGTGTAACTGGTAATGTTGAGAGGGAGAAAGTATAACTGGTAATGTTGAAAGAGAGAGAGAGAGAGAGAGAGAGAGAGAGAGAGAGAGAGAGAGAGAGAGAGAGAGAGTATAAATGGTGATGTTGCTTGAGAGAGAGAGAGAGAGAGAGAGAGAGAGAGAGAGAGAGAGAGAGAGAGATAGAGAGATAATACACCATGCACTATACTCTTCGAAGAGTGTAAAACTATTTTCTTTATCTTCATGCGATGTAATATCTTACTGATCTATACAAGAAAAAAATCGTTTTACCGTTACATCACGGTAGAATTCGGGTAATTTTGTGAACGTGTGATCAACTGAAGTAGCATGAAACCATGTAACTTTTTTCCCTTCATTTCTACGTACGTAGTGTCGTTGGCATTTTACTTTTCAAGTCATAAAATATAACATTGTACATCGTATAAAACAACCAAGTCCAAAGAATTTTAATTTTTTTTATTTGGGATACCTTACTTCTTAAATGACATTATTCTTAAAAAATAGGAATCAATACCGCTTAAAAAATATGCTGATTTTACTGTAACTTAATTTGTATTTAAAGACATTTGTTGATTATTATACTGAATTAATAAATGTATATTTATCTATTGATATAATTTGACAAGGCTGATACGTCACGCTCAATTACAGTCCACATTTACAGAATATTACAGAGAAAAGACTAATACAATAGTGACCCACAAGCGGTAGAATCTTGACCTTAAACACTGTCTTCATTCTTTTATACAGCTTTTACTTATCCCAAAAAGCGTAATCTCTAAAGCATATCTGTTATCAATAGCGTCTGAAGACAAAGCGACAATTCACTAATGACTGAAGCGTTGCCTCTCAAATATTTATTTGGAAATGGACTGTTTTGCCCTGCAAATCTCATTTGCACATTTGAATCAATTTTCTTGTACTTTCCTTTTCATTCTAATCAGTGTCTTCATTATCTCTCCAAAGCCGGAGAATTTTAAATCAGGCAATCTTTACTCACCCTCTGCTCTCCTTGACTCGCTCCCCTCTTTCTCCCTAAAGATTATCATCGATTTTCTCATATTGATGTAAATAAAAATAGCACTTCTTAAATATTACTCTCAATACTTTTGCAGCAGGTAGATATCCCGTCATCGTTCCCCCTGAAACTTGCAGGAGCGAAAACGTAAATATTTTCACCTTAGGGAGGAGGAATTGTAAGCCGAGAGTATACGTTTGTCCTTTTTAGATCGTGCTGAATACTAAATCTGTTTTTTTACAGATGGAATTAGCTCTGTATTTACTCCATTAATAGAATTAGCATCTTTTTTACAATAACAATTACTCTGAACACTTGAAAGGATTTAATATACCTTTCAATAACGGAACGTCATATATCATACGAATGTTAAGCAATAAATGTCTTTGCTAATTAGAAGTGTTGAAGACACCGTCATTAATACCAATTTAAATAAAGATAACTAATATTTTTATAGAAAAGGACTAATCCAAAAATAAAATATAACATTAAATGTGGTTTATAAAAAAAAAGGTCTCGTGAATACTTAGTTTTCGTAGATATCCTAACAAAGGATGGCTAAAGATGACCAATATATATATATATATATATATATATATATATATATATATATATATATATATACGCAAAAATTATCTATCTTAATAGAAGTTTGTAAATGGCAAAGCAAAGCCCTATGTATGGATTATTGCGTTTGTAGAAATAAGTCAAACCTGCCAAGTGGTGGCTCCTTATCCTCTTACAACAGATGTAAATTCATCTATTTTCATTTACAAATGTACTAACTAATACATAAGTTATTAGAACAAAGGCAAATACATTTCAAGACCACTGTAATATTTCCAAACCAAAGCCTTTATCAAGCAAAGGTTCCTTATAGACATGGAATAAAAAATAGAGAATATGCATATTTTATGGACATGAAGGGAAGTCATTGAAAGGTCCACCATCAGCTTATATTGCAAGAACAAAATAGAGTAAGTTTAAACCGATGAGCATATGAAAAATATGGAATCCACTTTCCACATATGAATAGTATCAAATCAGTTCCTTGTGCTCCTATCAATAGTGCTGTTACAGCTAATTACAACAAAACAACACCAATAGTAGCAGCAGTAACAAAAGGTATCTACAAAAATGTACCAGGATTAAACAATCAAGAGTTTTTCGAGTCCCACTCAAAATCGTTAGTTTCTTTGTTGGTTGCAATCTCACCATCCTTGTGAGCTAAGGATGGGGGATTTGGGGGAGCCTATAGGTCTATCTGCTGAGTCATCGACAGCCATCGCCTGACCCTCTTTGGTCCTACCTTAGGTGAAGAGGGGGCTTGGGCGCTAATCATATGTATATATATGGTCAGTCTCTAGGGCATTATCCTGCTCGATAGGGCAATGTCACTGTCCCTTGCCCCTTTCATTCATGAGCGGCCTTTAAACCTTTAAGAGAGAAAAAATATGAAGAAAACCTTGTCATGGTGGATGATAGCAACCATGACAAGGCGACATTCAAGCCATTATCACCTTTGTTTTCGGGGATTCATTAGACCAAGGGATGGCAGAGAGAAGGGTGGTCTAATTAAGAAGGGAAACTACAAGGGTGAGGAGGCACTTTGTTCGTGTTATGACGGCAGAACTCTTTTAGTCGTAAAGTCAGCAATAAAATTAAAGTTTCTAACTTTTTTGCAGTTATTTTTACCTTCTTTGTTTTTCCTTGCGTGGGGGAATAATATGCCTTTGTAAGATATATGAGGCTTTTGTGGTCATACTGATACTTTTTTCGCTTTCTCGTCTTCTTATTGGTTATGAGGTAAGACTTCACATAACTATTATGCCTCTTTTGACTTGAAATATGAATTGTGTACCTAGTAAAACTTTTGACTCGAAAATTATGTATCTGGCAATTCTTTTTACTTGAAAAGTGAAATGCCAAATCAGGTAATTACACGACTGTTAAATCATAAACCAGAATTAGACTTTGTGAGAACAAGATAAATAACACCATCTTGACCACTCCAAGCAATGAGATGAAAATGATAAAAAGGTAAAAAAAGGAAGAAACTAAGGACAAAATATTTAAAAACACTATCACACACTGTCGGGCACCTGCAAACATCTCGACACGCTTCGAGGAAACATAAATAATTATGAATAAAAAAAGGAATTAAAAAGTATATTGGGTGATTATTACTCGGCCTTATGAACTAAAAACCCTCCACCTCCCTTACCCTACCACCCTCAAGAACCTCCTTCCCCGGCCCCTCCTAAAACAGACCCCTATCTCTGCTCTTTGTCAGTCTTCTAATAATAAAATCCGAGCCAAGAAACACCATGGTTTGGAGACAGGAAAAGTGAAGTTTGGGAATTTAGTGATATATACTTTCGGGAAGACAATGACAATGTTATCTTTTGCCCTGCTTACAGCCATAAGGTAGAGAAACGTCAGAACATTGGTATTGTAAGCATACATATCACTTCATACAAACATATAAATACATATCCACAAACAAACACACACACACACACACACATATATATATATATATATATATATATATATGTATGTATATAAATATATGTGTAGTCTATATATATATATATATATATATATATATATATACATATATGTACATATATAAATATATGTGTAGTCTATATAAATATATATATATATAATATATACATATATATGTATATATGTAAATATATGTGTAGTCTATATATATATATATATATATATATATATATATACACACACACACAAACACACACACACATATACAAGTTGCAAAGATTCAGCTGTCGGGCAACGGATTTCTGATACAGTGTTAGACCCTTGACGGTCGCTCACAAGTCCACCCAACTCTTAATGGATAGCAGCATCTGCTACGATTTACTGGGATCAAGAAAAAGTGTAATGATTATCAGCCTCATTACTGACAACTTATTGAACTCTTCCAGTGCCAACATATATACTGTGTATATATATATATATATATATATATATATATATATATATATATATATATATATATATATATATATATATACAGTATATATATATATATACAGTATATATATATATATATATATATATATATATATATATACATTATATACATACATATATATAATATTCACACACACACACACACATATATATATATATATATATATGTGTGTGTGTGTGTGTGTGTTCGTAGAACAACTGCCGCACAAATGCCTCAGACATGTCCTTATTCATGTCTGGAGTCTGGCCAATTTTCATCACCATGCTGGCCAGTCCGGATTAGTGATGGTGGAAGACTTTAGTCTGATCGCTCACAGAAAACCAACCTAGTAAGGGTGGTCTTGACTAGTACAGCTTTGTTAATCGTGGTGATACACAGACCCTTTCACCACGTTAAGGTATTTCCACTATGAAATGGGTGTGTATGTATATATATATATATATATATATATATATATATATATATATATATATATATATATATATATATATATATATATATATATATATATATGACTGTGTGCGAGCGTGTGTGTGTGTTTCGTTTTTATCCAATATAAATTTGTATATACTGAAAAATCCACATATCCTGATTGCATTGATACCATAACACTGGTGTTTTGAATAACAACCCAGGCAGCGTCTGCTATAAGGAACCGATTAAATCTGGGCTCACTTTCAATTATCCTCCTAAAATTGGGGTCCGCATTTTATTAATAGATTCCCGTCCCCTTGAAAATGCAAAATGTGGATTTCATTGTAGTTAAATCACCTTTCTTTATATTGTCATGTAATGTTCGTATTCTTTAGATTAAGGTGTTAAATATAATGACGTTCACCACTTTTATATTATGTGGATTTACTTGATTGCTTTGAACGTTTTGTCTGAGAGAGAGAGAGAGAGAGAGAGAGAGAGAGAGAGAGAGAGAGAGAGAGAGAGAGAGAGAGAGAGAGATGAATTACAACAAATAAAACTCTAATAGCACAAAAAATATCTTATAAAAAGTGTCTAGTACTTTATAAAATCATAAGCTCTTACATCGAATGGTTCATTGAGCAAATAACCCTAAAAAAGAAAAGCTCATAGAAAAATGTCCATAATTCCAAAGGTCTCCAAACTTTGAAATATCATTGCATGATGTTTACTTTTATTATTCTCCCAGGACATTTCCCAAATATATTCTGTTTTGAGTTCAATGCCGTGGAAGTATAATGAAACGAGACGAAAGTCTAAACATTTCCGTAACGGTTGTCTCCCGGTTTACGGCCTAACATCACTTTCAGTATAAACCGTTACCAGAATAGGTCTTACCTCAGACCGCTTCTTTGCATGATTTATGCAAAATAACCCGTCTCTCTCTCTCTCTCTCTCTCTCTCTCTCTCTCTCTCTCTCTCTCTCTCTCTCTCTCTCTCTCTCTCTCTCCATATCAATTACTTTATTATTATTATTATTATTATTATTATTATTATCAGTAGTAGTAGTAGTAGTAGTAGTAGTAGTAGGTAAGCAACAATTTTAGTTGGAAATGCAAGATGCTATAAGCCCGAGGGCTCCAACAGAGAAAAATAGCCCAGTGGGGAAAGGAAATAAGGAAACTACAAGAAAAATATTTATCAATTAAAAAAAATACTTTAAGAACAATAACATTATAACAAATAATTCGTATATGAACTATAAAAACTTGAACAAAAAAACAAGAGGAAGAGAAATAAGATAGAATAAAGTGCCCGAGTGTACCCTCAAGCAAGAAAACTCTACCCCAAGACAATGAAAGAATGAGAGATTTATTTTCCGAGTTAAAACCGAATGTTGCTGTTATCATCAAACTGATTCATTATTCATTGAAGTAAAGTTTGCTTACAATGACCTCAAGGATGTGACTGAATTCCTTTGGAGTATTGACAAAAACAAACATCGTTTGTTTGCACTCATTTGCCCACAGTGGAGGTTTACACTGCATGACTGGCAAAATAATCGGGATAAAGATTAACCAATACTACAAAGGAAAGGAAGACGGTATACCTTACTCAAATAACATTGTGAAGAACTTTAAATAAAGACAGACATACTGTATATAGATATTTAGACAGGGAGTTTATGACGTAAATAATTATGCTGTCTGCTTTCTTTGTCAATAATGAAGACCAAAATATATGAATCGAATTGATAATGTCACTAGTGTTGCTATGACAGCTTTCTTGCCTTCGTCCGTGAGCTTAGGTTGTTTTTGTAGCGAATTTAATTAAGACGTGAAGAAGGTAACCTGTGATACTTGTTTTAGTATCTCTCTCTCTCTCTCTCTCTCTCTCTCTCTCTCTCTCTCTCTCTCTCTCTCTCTCTCTCTCTCTCTCTATATATATATATATATATATATATGTGTGTGTGTGTGTGTGTGTGTGTGTCGGACCCGGACCTCTGTTTGTTCTTGTAATCTTTGTTCTCATTGACAGGCTAATCCTTCCCCGGCTAATTTCACAGTTAATGTCTGTAAGTCAGCATAATACTATGCTTTGTTTAAAAAAAAATGTATTTCGGTTATCTATCTCTTCATGGTGCAATGGTTAACTTCTCATCTAACAACACAGGAACAAGCGTTCGATCCCCAGGGAGAGAGAGAGAGAGAGAGAGAGAGAGAGAGAGAGAGAGAGAGAGAGAGAGAGAGAGAGAGAGAGAACACTGACCTATGTGATCAGGCCTCCTTCAAAAGATATGCCATCATACCTAATTAAAATATTCCTGAGCCTTAACAATGTAACCCTTACTCAACATTGTTAAAATCACTCATGAAATTTTTTCACTTGATCTATCTTATCTATCTATAAATATCCGATAATCTCTTCATCTATCTATCCATTTATCTCATATCTCCATAATAGGTTAACTCATATTGTTCTCTTGTCCCTGACGTCAATCCTATCTTCGTCTTTAAACGACTCCAAAGATTCTACGGATTGCAGGAATGCGAATGATATCGCCTGTTTTAGAAGCGCCATGTTGACCCTAGCCATTCCTCCAACATTCCTCTAATCGTTTCCTCTTGAAGTACCCCCACTAAGCAGCTGACTGAGAGAGCGTGCCCAGAGATGCCCATCGCAGAGAATCCCGATCTCATTTTATCTTTGACAATCGCCGCTCTTTGGCTTGTGTTGCCACAACCCTGACCTCACTGCATTCCTCTCCTATGAAATCACGTTTCTGTTCTGGGGCAAGAGCGCTGCTGATAGGAAAACACTGCTGTTGCGGGTGCTACTGATAAGAAAACACTGTAAATACTGCTGTAGCGGGGACTACTAACAGGAAAACACAGCTGTTGCAGGTGCTACTGATAGGAAAACACTGCAAACACTGCTATTGCGGGGCCTACTAACAGGAAAACACTGCTGTTTCGGGTGCTACTAAAAGGAAATCACTGCTGTTGCAGGTGCTACTAACAGGAAAACACGGCTGTTGTTGGTGCTACTGATAGGAAAACACTATTGCTGCGGGTGCTACTAACAGGAAAACACTGCTGTTACAGGTGCTACTAACAGGAAAAAACCCTGCTGTTGCGGGTGCTACTAATAGGAAAACAATGCTGTTGCAGGTGCTTATGATAGGAAATCACTCCCGTTGCGAGTGCTTCTCATAGAAAAATACTCCCGTTGCAGATGCTTCTGATAGGAAAACACTGGGGTTGTGGGTGCTTCTGATAGGAAAACACTCCCGTTGCGGATGCTTCACATAGAAAAACACTGCCGTTGCAGGTGCTTCACATAGAAAAACACTGCCGTTGCAGGTGCTTCTGATAGGAAAACACTGGCGTTGCAGATGCTTCAGATAGGAAAACACTGACATTACAGATGCTTCTGATAGGAAAACACTGACATTACAGGTGCTTCTGATAGGAAAACACTGCCGTTGCGGGTACTTCTGATAGGAAAACACTGCAGTTGCGGGTGCTTCTGATAAGAAAACACTGCTGTTGCGGGTGCTTCTGATAGGAAAACACTGACGTTGTGGGTGCTTCTGATAGAACACTGACGTTGTGGGTGCTCTTGATAGGAAAACACTGACATTGTGGGTGCTCCTGATAGGAAAACACTGCTGTTACAGGTGCTACTGATAGGAAAACACTGATGTTGTGGGTGCTCCTGATAGGAAAACACTGACGTTGTGCGTGCTCCTGATAGGAAAACTCTGACGTTGTGGGTGCTTCTGATAGGAAAAACACTGCCGTTGCAAGTGCTCCTGATAGGAAAATACTGCTATTGCAGGTGCTATTGATAGGAAAACACTCACGTTGCAGGTGCTTCTCATAGAAAAACACTGACGTTGCAGATGCTTCTGATAGGAAAACTCTGCTGTAGCGGGTGCTTCTGATAGGAAAACACTGACGTTGCAGGTGCTTCTGATAGGAAAACACTGGCGTTGCGGGTGCTTCTGATAGGAAAACACTGCCGTTGCGGGTGCTTCTGATAGGAAAACACTGCCGTTGCGGGTGCTTCTGATAGGAAAAACACTGCCGTTGCAAGTGCTCCTGATAGGAAAATACTGCTATTGCGGGTGCTATTGATAGGAAAACACTCACGTTGCAGGTGCTTCTCATAGAGAAACACTGACGTTGCAGGTGCTTCTGATAGGAAAACTCTGCTGTAGCGGGTGCTTCTGATAGGAAAACACTGTCGTTGCAGGTGCTTCTGATAGGAAAACACTGGCGTTGCGGGTGCTTCTGATAAGAAAACACTGCCGTTGCGGGTGCTTCTGATAGGAAAACACTGCCGTTGCTGGTGCTTCTGATAGGAAAACACTAACATTGCCGGTGCTTCTGATAGGAAAACACTGACGTTGCGGGTGCTTCTAATAGGAAAACACTGACGTTGCGGGTGCTTCTGATAAGAAAACACTGCAGTTGCAGGTGCTTCTGATAGGAAAAGAGTGACGTAGTGGGTGCTTCTGATAGGAAAACACTGCCGTTGCGGGTGCTTCTGATAGGAAAAAATTGCCGTTGCGGGTGCTTCTGATAGGAAAACACTACCGTTGCGGGTGCTTCTGATAGGAAAACACTGCCGTTGCGGGTGCTTCTGATAGGAAAATACTGCTAGTGTGGGTGCTATTGATAGGAAAACTCCCCCGTTCCAGGTGCTTCTCATAGAAAAACACTGACGTTGAAGGTGCTTCTCATAGAAAAACACTGACGTTGAAGGTGCTTCTGATAGGAAAACACTGCTGTTGCCGGTGCTTCTGATAAGAATCACTGACGTTATGGGTGCTTCTGATAGGAAAAAACTGACGTTATGGGTTCTTCTGATAGGAAAACACTGTCGTTGCAGGTGCTTCTGATAGGAAAACACTGCCGTTGTGGGTGCTTCTGATAGGAAAACACTGCAGTTGCGGATGCTAATGATAGGAAGACACTGGAACTGAGTTAAGGAAGAAATTTAAACCGTAGGTGCAGGCATTACCTCCACGTCAGCTTCTTTTAGAGTTGCTGGGTATAAGTAAATTAGTATCTATAAAACGAGGAGATTAACAGGCTAAACTCTTACAGGTCTGGCCCGATTAAATATTTCAGAAAAAAACATAGAATGAAATATATTGTAAATATGTTGGATAAATAATTATGAGGTAGAAATCGCTGATAAATAGAAATTTAAATCTAATCTATAAACCCTATGTTTCTTAAAAAAAGTTAAAATCTTAAAAACAGAAATTCTGAGTCCGATAAAAGATCAATAAAACTTTTCTCATATATATATATATATATATATATATATATAATATATATATATATATATATATATATATATATATACATATATATATATATATGTATGTATTCAAAAGTGCAATTGCTAAACATAAGTTTTATGGTTAAAATATAGTCCACACCCATTGCAAAAGTTGAATCGTATATCATATCAGATAAAAAGGAACATATGTACACTGTTGAATGGAAGGAAATAAAGAAAAATTCCCCCATTTAGCTTTTTACGGAAAATGATAATGGTGCAATAGCATATGTCGTAACATATTTTCTCCGGATCTGTAACTTGCACCCCCCCCCCCCACCAAAAAAAAAAAAAAAAAACTTAATGAGTTCAGTCTCAAGGGTAAGAGTTTTGTCTCTTTATCACTTACGTATGTGTTTAGGGAGTGAAGACACAAAAAAATACGAACAATATGCATCTTCATTCATACTACCAACTTGCGACAGAATGAAATGTTTATTCGGTTTTGTGGACATTTAAAAATATAATCCCATCCATTATCATATACAAACACGTTTATAATTAACATTTAAAACACCATGACACAAAACTCGTTGTTCTGCATATGTGTTTGTAAAAAGATTTTTTTTTAAAATCTGCCAACAAATTTCTCTTGACAGGCAGAACAAAGTAGCATTAAACCACCCACCCACAATAAAAAGGTACACTCTCCTTCAATGAGTCACCGAGTTAACATTCGTACTCGAACCAAAAAGAAGATAAAAAGATATGGCACCCTCCACCCTCCCCCAAAATTTAAAAGCGTTACAGAAAATATGTTTCAAATCGTTACAATTTTATGGATAATATATTCTTCTTTTAATGTATTGTCTGCCTTATAAAAAACATCTTGCTTTATCGAGCAAAGTACTTTGGTAATGTTTTTAGCCTGTAATTTCTAAATCTGATTATTAAAAGAAATGTATTATTATACATATTCATATAAAAAAAAATAATGCAAATAAACTAGTTGTGTATGACTGTGCTTTACCAACTACCCCGCAAAAAGAGAACTCAAAAGGACGTCAGAACCAACAGCTAAAAGCAGTCAAACAGAAATAATCACGTCTGACAAAAAGACACCAAATTAATTACCCCCCAAAAAAATTAGACTTCAACATCAGAGAAAATCTTCAGTACCTTGTTTTTTTTCCTTTAATGCCTATCTGTTTCCTAAAAATGTGTGTGACTCACTTTGGTCTGCGGTAAGAATAACCGAATCTCGTCTGAATCGTGATGTGTCGCCAGATAGCAGAGTTCCTCAGGGCGTAAGATGGTGATACTCCTCTTATAAATACAGAGCTTACGTTGGGCATAATGTGGCCAAATAATGTCTCATTCTCATTCCTTCGCTCTTTCGGGTTCCTTGAGGTCTCTCTTGGCCTTTACTTGTTTCTTCTGTTTTACTTAATTGTGTTAATTTCACTGTAGTGCTACAGACTACAGTTGCTCCGCTGTTTTGCGTATTTTGTAGCAGGCGTTTGTCCCTGTTCTGTGCTCTATTTTTTTCTGCATCCACTTTTTTTAAATCTATGGTAACCGATTACAGTTCCTTTATTCTTTTATTTTTTTCAGAATTTCGTAACATACAAAGATATCAGTGAATTTTTTCACTGTCAATGCAAGAGACATTTTATTTCCTTAATGTACTGTATGTTTATGCCACAATTACATCCATAATTTCGTTATTTTGAGGGTTTACTTGCATTCCTAGTTTCACAGCTTTACGATTCACTTACAACCCTAATTTTTTATGACTTTTGTAGCTTTATAGTTCAAATACATCCCTTATTTTAAAGCTGTAATGTTTACTTGCATCCCTTATTTTATAGCTGTAATGTTTACTTGCATCCCTTATTTTATAGCTGCAATGTTTACTTGCACCCCTTATTTAATAGCTATAATGTTTACTTGCACCCCTATCTTGGTAACTATAATGTTCACTTGCGTCCCTAATCTAGCAGCTTTATACTTGCATATCTAATTTTGTAGCCTCCTGATTTCCCTGCATCCTAATTTCTTAGTTTCAATGTTCACTTTCATGCCTAATTTTGTAGCTTTATGGTTTACTGCGTCCCTAATTTTGTAACTTCATGGTTCGCTTGTGAACTTAATTTCGCAGCTTTATGGTTCATTCACAGCCCTAATTTCCTATCCATAGGGTTTACTTGCTTTATGGTTTACTTACATCCATAAATCTCAGTAATTTCAAGGTTCACTTGCATCTCTAATCAGAGAGCTTTAAGGTTCACTTGCTTTTCATTATTTTAGCCTCATGGTTTACTGCGTCCCTAATTTTGTAACTTCATGGTTCGCTTGTGAACTTAATTTCGCAGCTTTATGGTTCATTCACAGCCCTAATTTCCTATCCATAGGGTTTACTTGCTTTATGGTTTACTTACATCCATAAATCTCAGTAATTTCAAGGTTCACTTGCATCTCTAATCAGAGAGCTTTAAGGTTCACTTGCTTTTCATTATTTTAGCCTCATGGTTCACTTGTATCCCTAGTTTCGTAGATTCACAGTATACTTTCGTCCCTAATTTTATAGCTTTATGGTTTACTTGCATACCTTATTTTCTAGCCTTAAAGCTAACTTACTTCCTCCACTTTACACTTTCATATTTTGCTTGAATAATTAATTTCGTAGCTCTACCTTTAAAAACACAAAACAAGGCAAAAATACACAGAATGATAAGTCTTATAATTGATTATAATAACAATATCTGTATTTACAACGAAACAGAATATAGCATCTTTTTACAATCTCTCATTTCTACCAGAAAACTATCTGATAGCGCTTGAAGCTCACATACAGATGCAAAATCTAAGAAACGTAAAAAATTTAAACCTTCATCCTTCAGAAGGAACATTCTAGGACTCTGTTGCGTAAGGCAAAGTATGCAAGCATATTCTTAGAGCAGAGTCCATTTCCAAATATAAACATACCAACTGTTGCAGTCACATTGCAACAAATAGATGTGAATAAAGGCCTGTTTAATTGCTCTCACAACAGGCATGCATTGTTCTGTAGTTGTCACAGCAAGAATGTCAAGTGGGCATCTAAATTCATTAAAAAAAAAAATAAAAATGAATAGCGAGATAATGACTGCCAGAGATCCACGAAGCCAAGTATTACTTTTTCCTTTTCCTCTAGAGGCAAATCATGCAAATGCTATCTGGCCCCCACCCTCTCCACCACCTCCCATGGCCTAGCCTCCAATTATCCTGTTCTCGTACTACGACTTGGCATCAGAACCAATAGTTCACGGGGTAATCCTTATCTGCTAAATATAATTTGGAGACCAGCATCATATCGCTTGGAACCGACGAGGTGTGTTCCACAGAGCCTTCAACTTTTCTTGTTGCTATGCGATTGCGTGACGTCATGGAGACGTTTTAAATAAGAGTATTATTCACATCAGTGTTCAGTCTCATGACTAGACTTTTGAATTGTCTGTGAATAGGCCTGATTAATATCAAGATGTCGAATAAATGTTTTTTCTGTATATGACGCAGTTCATTGTTTTATTTAGTCATGTTCAGTTTGATGACTTGACTTTTGAATTGTCTGTGTTTAGGGCCTGATTAACACCAAGATGTTGAATAAATCATTTTTCTGCATATGACGCAATTCAATGTTTTATTTAGCCATGTTGTGGTGCATCCTTAACAAAACAAACAAAAATAAGTTCGGATGTTGACTAAAAATGATCGTGACATTTAAACCGAATATAACCAACCCTTTCAAATGATACACCAAACCAATAGATATATCTGGTTTTAAAGGGTTGTTTACAACTAGAATCTCTTACATCCACCCCAAAGCTCCAACCCCCTTTCCCCGGACTAGACCCATTTCGGTATCTGGGAATGGTACCTGAACGCCTACACTCTCCTGCCATGTTCTTATTATTCTTCTTCTTGCCATGTTTTCACCGTTCGTATTCTACGTGAGCTAAGACACCCAAATAGACCTACCAAGTCTGATAGCTATAAATACATTTATACATGTCTGTGTCTCGCCTTTTCATCTTTTTTTCTTCATACGATTTTTATACATTACAAAATAGTGATAGGTCAAGCACTACAGCTGACTTGTTGCTTTTCACAGGTATTTTAAGTTGGCATAGGCTCTCTCTCTCTCTCTCTCTCTCTCTCCTCTCTCTCTCTCTCTCTCTCTCTCTCTCTCTCTCTCTCTCTCTCTCTCTCTCTCTCCTTTCTAGATTAGTCACCTCTAACTTCTCTTTGGTGTCTTGTTTACCTCGCCCTCATCAAGGAAATTTCTCTCTCTCTAGCTTAGTCACCTCTAACTTCTCTTTGGTGTCTTGTTTACCTCGCCCTCATCAAGGAAATTTCTCTCTCTCTAGCTTAGTCACCTCTAACTTCTCTTTGGTGTTTTGTTTACCTCGCCCTCACCAAGGAAATTTCTCTCTCTCTCTCTCTCTCTCTCTCTCTCTCTCTCTCTCTCTCTCTCTCTCTCTCTCTCTCTCTCCTTACATGTCAAAGAAAGCTTGAAGTGGTGATGTATATACTATCTCCGTCAAACCTGAAGTTTATGCCTTCTCTCAACAGAGAAACTTGAAGCATATACAAAGATTCATGCAGATTCTAATATATTCTGAAGTTGCAAAGATTGATTTTATGTAACTTTCCACACAAAATAATAAATTCGTAAAATATTCAACGCATATCCGAAGTTTCATACATTTATTGATGCAAATCCAAAGTATCAGATTTGATTTTATGTAGGTTCAGCGATACATACTGAGAATTGCAGTGACAAATTATATGAACTCCTTTGAAATATATTTTTCTAGGGAAATTATCTAATGCAATATACCATTTAATAAAATAGCAGTCCATATCAAAATTACAATCTCTCTTCTCTCTCTCTCTCTCTCTCTCTCTCTCTCTCTCTCTCTCTCTCTCTCTCTCTCTCTCTCTCTCTCTCTCTCCCAAGGGCCACGCATCCCTCAAAAAGACATTTCCGACCAAGCAGTCAAGATTAAATTCTTGGCTTAAATTATAGGGACCGTTGAACATTATGATTTCTGATAGAAATAGATCTCACCGTCTTGTCACTAATAGATTCACTCATATATCACTTGTTTTAATTCTTATCTTTCTGTTTCTTTATTTACATATTCTTCTTCAGTAGCCTCGAGATACCACGGCACATATCAATGTAATATAAGGAATTATATTTATTTCTTTACCCTTACTTAAGGGGTAAATCATTCTTTTCATCTTCGTGTATGTATTCTCTGCATGCATGAAAATGACATCAATAGCAAAGTCTACAAAAGTTATATATTTTTATTGCTGATTTCTCACGCTTACATAAATAAAAAAATACTATGAAAAACTACATCATATATGCATTTATATATATATATATATATTATATATATATATATATATATATATATATATATATATATATATATATATATTATGAGACATATTAAGCTTATAATTATAAACATATGCAAAATATAAATATATACTGCGTATATACACTAGTATACTATATATACACACATATATATATCTATATATATACACACATTTATGTGTGTATATATATATATATATATATATATATATATATAATATATATATATATATATATATATATATATATAGGAATAGTTTCTAGTTTCAAAAGCAAAACTAATGAGAAATATATTATCCATGAGAATTGTATTTATTTAATTGCGTGCAATAACACATCTAAAATAATTACTATGAATAATGCTATCCATCATTCAGGTGTCAATATGTAGTCAACAACAATTCCTTATAAGAGAAAAATCCCATTTTATAATCCCCCATAATTCATTTATCAAGAATTTCGAATTAAGATTTTACGAGCTCTCTGTCTCCGAGTTGAAGTTTGGACGTCTCTCTGACGCGTCTTCCTGTCCAAACGACGGATTTACGACGTACTAGACATCATGAGATGTCGGAGAAGAGACTGTGGAATGAGCTGCCAATTTCCCTCTGCAGCAGAAGCTAGTGTACAGGATTAGCAGCATGAGCTAATAGATCTCCTTACTTTCATCGAGGCTTTTTTAATGCCGGTCTCTTCGCGTCCATCGAGCAATTAGGCGTGACACCGTTTCTTGTGGCCCATTCGACGACTTTCTGTCTGGTTCCTTACACATGTGGTGGTTTGATGTTGAATTCCTTCATGCAGAGAGAGAGAGAGAGAGAGAGAGAGAGAGAGAGAGAGAGAGAGAGAGAGAGAGAGAGGGAGCTTTATCCCTGATATACCTTACTAGGAAGTTCCTTTGAAATTATTACATCTGAGAGAGAGAGAGAGAGAGAGAGAGAGAGAGAGAGAGAGAGAGAGAGAGAGAGAGACCTTTATCCCTGATTCACCTTACTAGGAAGTTCCTCTGAAGTTATTACATCTCTGCGAGAGAGAGAGAGAGAGAGAGAGAGAGAGAGAGAGAGAGAGAGAGAGAGAGAGAGAGAGAGAGAGAGAGACCTTTATCCCTGATTTACCGTACTTAGAAGTTCCTCTGAAGTTATTACATCTCCGAGAGAGAGAGAGAGAGGAGAGAGAGAGAGAGAGAGAGAGAGAGAGAGAGAGAGAGAGAGAGAGAGAGAGACCTTTATCCCTGATTTACCTTACTTAGAAGTTCCTCTGAAGTTATTACATCTCTGATGAGAGAGAGAGAGAGAGAGAGAGAGAGAGGAGAGAGAGAGAGAGAGAGAGAGAGAGAGAGAGAGAGAGACCTTTATCCCTGATTTACCTTACTTAGAAGTTCCTCTGAAGTTACTACATTTCTGATAGAGTGATAGAAATCTAGCATGTCTCTTCAGCACAGACAAAATTGCATTACTATTTATGGTATTACTGCCGTTGAATGTACGTGAACGATATCAAGCTAAGGAATGTAAGATTTCGTGAAAGCAATTTGTAAAGCAAACAAATACGATTGGAATAACAGCCAAATCACTACTACTTTTATTATACGATGAGACGATAATCTGAAAAAATGAAATAATGAGCGAAATCTAATCTAAAGTAAGGAAATGAATTTACATCCCATGACTAAATAAATTCAATTATTCTTGACATTTACTAAATCCCTTTAAAGTTTCACTAACAATTACGGCCCCTTTGTCTAAGTAGAAATGTACTTTACCATACATTACGGAAGTTTTCCTGACAAAAAATGTTGAGTAATCAAGTGTTGTGACTTAATGCAAAAGGGACAGTTTTTAACAATCAATGTCTATTATTTATTCACTAAAAACTAATAGAAATCATAATGAAATTTCCTCGGACGGTACATAAAAAAGGATATATTACTATTTATCAAGTAAAAAATAATGATTTATGAGTTGATTACCCACCGATGGGCCAAGGAAGCTGTTCAAAGCTCAAAGATAAAGAAAAAGCTAATGAAGGATTTGTTTTCTTCTCTTTTCTTTTCTCTTATAAGGCCAACATATCTCTTATCGTTTGTGTTAATGTCACTTTTAAGTAAAAAAAAAAAAAAAGTATTAAAAAAAGAATTATTTAAACGATGTTTTACTAACTTGATCTTAAAGCATTTTACTTTTAAAACTAGGGCTACTAATACTACTACTACAACTACTACTACTACTACTACTACTACTACCATACACAACAATAAAAAAAATAATAATAATAACAATCACTGTGCGATACAAAAGGCAAAACTTCCGAAAAAAACTCCAAAAGAAAAAACTAGTATTTCCTACACATAAAACATTGATGTATTGAGGAATCTCTCTCTCTCTCTCTCTCTCTCTCTCTCTCTCTCTCTCTCTCTCTCTCTCTCTCTCTCTCGTGTATGTACAGTATATATATATATATATATATATATATATATATATATATATAGCTTTAACCTTCGACCCTCCCAAAAATGAAATAATATTAAAACAAACAAGAGATAATAAAACTAAACACCCGGAGAGAAGTGACTGGAGATAAAGGTTCCGCAAAATACACACACACACACACACACACACACACACACACACACACACACACACACAGTCGCCGAGCCCCAAACAGCAAAATTTCTTCTTCGTAACTTCTATTTACATCTGGCCCCATACCTTCAATTCAGGCCGCTTTCGACGTGTGTGCGTTCATATGTATTTTGGGCAACGGACCCCTGTATCAGCCCCCACCCCCCCCACCCCCCACCTACTCAACCCTTCCACCTAACGTCTAAATTTCCTAGCCCGCCTCCCCCCTTAGTTCAACGGTATCTTTGCTTATGCATTCTTTCATTATTCTATTTCCTGTTTTTATTTATGCTTCGGTTACTATTTTTCTTCTTCCTTCTCTCTCTACATTGCTATTTTTTTCTCTTTCCTTACTACTCTTTATTCTCCAGATAATTATCCTCTTTTCCTGTGTGTTTACATGTTCGCTTTACACAATTATTCCTTCCGCCTGCTGCTCTTATAATTAAACTATTATGCTGTTCAACACAATTAAATAAAAAGTTAAATAATGTTAAATAAAGCTTGAGCATCATTTCAAATACACTTTAATAAACAAAGATTGAAAACAAGTCGCGGTTAATTCCTTACAGACCCTTTCAAACTATTAGCATAATTAACTCATTGTAATGCGCATCAATGAAATTTGGAACTCTAATGATGTCCATTCGCTTCATTATATATGCAGTGAATACTCGAGACCATTACATTCGTGAATAAAATTGAATAAAGCTGTTAAGGATGGCAGGATATACATTAGAAAGAATTATATGAAGATAAGAAGATATATTCAGGAAAAAAATTACTTATGTTAATTTCAAGTTACAATTACGAAGTGGATACACACACATACATACATATATAAATACATACACACACACACACACACAAACATTATATATATATATATATATATATATATATATATATATATGTGTGTGTGTGTGTGTGTGTAATTTATATATATGCCACTTTCTCTACAAAGAAAAGCATTTAATCAGATGGTCTTATCAGCATTAACCTATGCATCAGAAATTTGGAGCCTTACTAAAGCTATAGAACATAGACAGGATACAACGTAAAGGAATAAAACCTAGTGATAGAAAAATGGCAACAGAGAAACGAGAGCAAACTAAAGTAGAAGATATTCTAAAAACATATAAGAAAAAGAAATACACATGGGCAGGACATATAATGAGAATGGCAAACGGTATATGGACATTAAGAATAACATATTGTGTACTTAAAGATTGCAAAAGAAGCAAGGGAAGGAAACTAAGACTTTAAACAAAGGCGAGTGAAAGGACATGCCTGAGGCCTTTGTTCAGCAGTGGACAAGTAACGGATATTGATGATGTTGATGATAGACTATATATATATATATATATATATATATATATATGTGTGTGTGTGTGTGTGTGTGTTTGTGTGTATATATATATGTATATATATATATATATATATATATATATATATATGTGTGTGTGTGTGTGTGTGTGTTTGTGTGTATATATATATGTATATATATATATATATATGTATACAGTATATATGTATGTATATCATCATCATCATCATCAGCCGTTACTAGTCCACAATAAATATATATATATATATATATATATATATATATATATATATATATATATATGTGTGTGTGTGTGTGTGTGTGCGCGCATGTGTGTGTAAGGTCTGGAAAAGTCTGACTCAGTATTTGCTAGGTGATTTATATGCAAAGGTAGCTGGCAGAGAAAGAGAGAAGTATTATAAGCTTATAGAGTTCCAGCGTTAAATGGAATAGGGAGTCTTGTGGTAATGAGTTTGAAAAAAAAAAGGATTTTAAAAATACATGATATCCATAGATAATGAGTACAATTCCAATTGGGAAATAAATAATTGGCAAAGGGATTATTAGATTATGTATTACGACAGACTGGATGAAAGAACAAGAGGATGGACGTAATGGTGATATAAAGGGTGACAGGTGGTTCATTTGGTTTGTCTTACATGACCTTAGCAGTAAACAACATATATAGTAGTAGTATGCACTGGTCAACTTCAGTTAACATGGAAAAAGGTTTGGAGCTTGAATCTTCAATAAAATAAAAAAGACAGGTATTCCTATTTCGAGAGTTTTTCAAAAACCGATAGATGACAGGAAGACCAAACTTGCGGTGACCGACGTGGTAATGTCCCTGACTGGCTAACGCCAGACTGGGGTTCGAGTCCCTCTCAAAATTCGTTCGTTTCTTTGGTCAATGTAACCTCACCCTCTTTGAGAGATAAGGATGAGGGGGGGAGCCTATAGGTCTATCTGCTGAGTCATCAGCAGACATTGCCTGGCCCTCCTTAGTCCTAGCTTGGGTGGAGAGGGGGCTTGGGTGCTGATCATATGTATATATATGGTCAGTCTCTAGGGGATTGTCCTGCTTGATAAGGCAATGTCACTGTCTCTTGCCCCAGTCAGGAGCGGCCTTTAGACTCTTAGAAGAAGACTCTGATGGCGCTACTGTCTTTCAGGAAATTAAGAATTACTTAATTAATAGTTTTTATGTCTTGAAGATTGGAGAGGTGCCAGAGGTTAAAATACCATTACACACAAGTTGTGGCATGGTATGGCGACGATTATTTAATGGTGGCTTGGCGGAATGCGTAAAGTATATCAGCTTGAGGATAAGGTTGGATAGGAATTGATGAGATAAATAACTGATCGTATGTAGCCTAGAGGTGCAAATGTTTGAATAAAAGTAAGTTATAGAGGGTAACATTTCTCAGTGTAACTTGAGAAACACAATATATGGAACTGTTTGCCAAGGTATAGATCGTACCAGACGTGAAATACGAAAATATATAGAAGTGGTTTGGAAAAGCGAAGAGAATGGAAGGCAGTAGGGGGTGGAAATGGCAATATTTTGGAAAAGGAAGAAAAAAGAATAGAGATGAAAACCTAGTGAGCATTTTGCGGTGTTATATAACGGCTGATATGTCATAGCTGTTTCCGTGTTTATCCTTTGATATTTTGGTAAATATTAATTAAGAAACAGACGGAAAATATACAAAGAAAACATTAGAAATAAAAAAATAAAATATAAGTAATATGTATATCTACAAAAAAGAAAGCACTAAAAACTAATTTCCTTGACAGAAAACGAAGGCTTAGAAAGAGTTTAAGCCTCATCTACCGTTCAGGGAGCCTTTCCTCCCCCAAGGGGTTCACAAATCTCCACTTGTGAGACACGGTGCATTAGATTACCAAGCACCTGAGAGAGAGAGAGAGAGAGAGAGAGAGAGAGAGAGAGAGAGAGAGAGAGAGAGAGATGTTTGCAAACTCCAACACATCTCTTGGCAGACAAACAAAGTAAACACACACATTCACGCACAAACACTTACACACGCGACTCCCCTCAGTAAGGAGAAGATAGTCACTACCTCCCTCCCTCTCTCCCTCTCTCTCTCTCTCTCTCCTCTCTCTCTCTCTCTCTCTCTCTCTCTCTCAGTATCCACGTGGTCAGTGAGGGGAAAGGAGCAGATCTGTCTGCTGGCGAAGACGGGACCCCAAGACGTTGTGTTCCGAAAACACGTAAACAAATTAAAGAAATTCAATTACGTATATATGTGATGATTATTTTCAAACCAAACTCATGTGATTTATAAAAAAAACTAACGTTGTTTTAAAATTGTGACGAATTCATGAGTATATTATTTTCAAATTAAAGAGAATTAAATTTTGGAATTAAAGAGAATTAAATTTTGGGTTTCGCAAACAATGTTTGGTTGATATCTTCTCTTAGATTTTACGAAATATTTCGACTTCGACGTGATGGTTTCAAACTGCAGTGTAAGTAATGTTTTTCTGTTTTTATGTCTATTTCATGTACAAGTATTTTTTCCAGAACCCAATAATAAAAAATATATACATACATACACACACACATACATACATAAATACACACACACACACACACACACATATATATATATATATATATATATATATATATATATATATAGTATATATATATATATATATATATATATATTTATGTATCTTTAAGATCCTTTATTATTTACAACTTATTTTTCTATTAGAAATATTACTCATGTCGGCAGGTACAGATACAATTGAAAATATACATACACACTTGCATACATATATACATACATACACAAAAACACACACATAAATATATATATATATATATATATATATATAATATATATATATATATATATATATATACATACATATGTGTGTGCGTGTGTGTAAGGTCGTATATGTACAATCATACCATAAAATACAAAAAATATATAATAGGTACAGTCATATGTATATTGTTCATATACATACATGTATGTATGCGCAAAATATCCTAATTTTGTTATTCAATATTTCCACACATACTGTATATTTTCGCTATAAAATAAACAAAGATAGAAGCCCAAAAGTTCCGTAAAGATAGTGAGTAAAAAAAAAAAAGGTACACGAGATAAAAAAAATTCCTATCAGTAATAAACTACGAGCCGAGAAACGTCACCGATATCCTCTTGCTCCCTTGGAGAAAAAAACT
>NC_090764.1:20977349-21012349 GCF_036898095.1 Palaemon carinicauda
CGTACCAGACGTGAAATACGAAAATATATAGAAGTGGTTTGGAAAAGCGAAGAGAATGGAAGGCAGTAGGGGGTGGAAATGGCAATATTTTGGAAAAGGAAGAAAAAAGAATAGAGATGAAAACCTAGTGAGCATTTTGCGGTGTTATATAACGGCTGATATGTCATAGCTGTTTCCGTGTTTATCCTTTGATATTTTGGTAAATATTAATTAAGAAACAGACGGAAAATATACAAAGAAAACATTAGAAATAAAAAAATAAAATATAAGTAATATGTATATCTACAAAAAAGAAAGCACTAAAAACTAATTTCCTTGACAGAAAACGAAGGCTTAGAAAGAGTTTAAGCCTCATCTACCGTTCAGGGAGCCTTTCCTCCCCAAGGGGTTCACAAATCTCCACTTGTGAGACACGGTGCATTAGATTACCAAGCACCTGAGAGAGAGAGAGAGAGAGAGAGAGAGAGAGAGATGTTTGCAAACTCCAACACATCTCTTGGCAGACAAACAAAGTAAACACACACATTCACGCACAAACACTTACACACGCGACTCCCCTCAGTAAGGAGAAGATAGTCACTACCTCCCTCCCTCTCTCCCTCTCTCTCTCTCTCTCTCTCTCTCTCTCTCTCTCTCAGTATCCACGTGGTCAGTGAGGGGAAAGGAGCAGATCTGTCTGCTGGCGAAGACGGGACCCCAAGACGTTGTGTTCCGAAAACACGTAAACAAATTAAAGAAATTCAATTACGTATATATGTGATGATTATTTTCAAACCAAACTCATGTGATTTATAAAAAAAACTAACGTTGTTTTAAAATTGTGACGAATTCATGAGTATATTATTTTCAAATTAAAGAGAATTAAATTTTGGAATTAAAGAGAATTAAATTTTGGGTTTCGCAAACAATGTTTGGTTGATATCTTCTCTTAGATTTTACGAAATATTTCGACTTCGACGTGATGGTTTCAAACTGCAGTGTAAGTAATGTTTTTCTGTTTTTATGTCTATTTCATGTACAAGTATTTTTTCCAGAACCCAATAATAAAAAATATATACATACATACACACACACATACATACATAAATACACACACACACACACACACACATATATATATATATATATATATATTTATGTATCTTTAAGATCCTTTATTATTTACAACTTATTTTTCTATTAGAAATATTACTCATGTCGGCAGGTACAGATACAATTGAAAATATACATACACACTTGCATACATATATACATACATACACAAAAACACACACATAAATATATATATATATATATATATATATATACATACATATGTGTGTGCGTGTGTGTAAGGTCGTATATGTACAATCATACCATAAAATACAAAAAATATATAATAGGTACAGTCATATGTATATTGTTCATATACATACATGTATGTATGCGCAAAATATCCTAATTTTGTTATTCAATATTTCCACACATACTGTATATTTTCGCTATAAAATAAACAAAGATAGAAGCCCAAAAGTTCCGTAAAGATAGTGAGTAAAAAAAAAAAGGTACACGAGATAAAAAAAATTCCTATCAGTAATAAACTACGAGCCGAGAAACGTCACCGATATCTCTTGCTCCCTTGGAGAAAAAAACTCCACAACTTGGTGAAACTTCTGGTTATTTCCACTGCCACTCGGTAGATTCGGAGAGCCATTCTTGGTTTTTTTCCCCTACAGTTTCTTTACTCTTGTGCCATTGCGTGTCTTCGCTTAGCTATTTTGTACTCTCTCTCTCTCTCTCTCTCTCTCTCTCTCTCTCTCTCTCATACTGGGATCGAACCCTAGCCCCTTCAAATGAAAGGCCAGGTCGCTACCAGCCATGCCACTAGAGCTCATTTGAAGGGGCTAGGGTTCGATCCCTATTTGAGCAGGATATTGTGTTGATTTTCATCCATATATATATATATATATATATATATATATATTTACATATACATATATATATATACATACATATATAAATAGATAGATAGATAGATAGATATATATATATATATATATATATACATACATATATATACAGTATATATATATATATATATATATATAATTTTTAAATTTGATAGGATGACATATTTTGAAGGAGGCCTAATCAAAAAGCTCACCTCTCTCTCTCTCTCTCTCTCTCTCTCTCTCTCTGCGAGTGTCTTCAAGATAATCTTCCGAAATATTATATCTCTCCCCCGCCTCTCCTCACCTTTCTTTTCTTCTCCCCGTTGACTTCTGGCAGCTATAGCAGATATTTCAGGTAAATATTCCGTTCACAATTGTCGCCAATTACATTATGGGTATTTTTCCTAGTGTAGCTATCGAACACTATTATCCAATCTATCACTGGATTACCATAGATTTGTTTCTTACTGATAAACCGAAACTTTGATAAGTGTTTTCAATCAATCTGTCCGTCTATTTGAGTGAAGTTGGATATCAGGATAAATATATACCTTTTTATATAATTTCTCTTATTTACCTTCTTCTATAATTTTTCTTATCTACCCTTCCCTATAATTTTTCTTATCTATGTGTAGTTGCATATTACGATAAATATTTACCTTTTCATATTTTTTTTTCCAATTTCGACAATATGAATTTTCACTCATTAGTCTTGATCTGGACTGCCACTACCAGAAAGTAACTCCAAAATGGATATAAAATGTACTACTCAATATATGTTCAGGATATGTTTGTCAGTACATAAAATATTACTTCCTATATTTCGATCACATGTAAATTTCGGAAAAAAAAAAATTCCTCACTAGTCTTCATCCATACAACCACTATCTGAAACTAACTCCAAATGGATATATTTACTACACAATATATTTACAGTATATGTGTAAGTACATAAAATATGAGATCTCTATTTCGATCATATATAATTTCGAAAAAAAAAAATTATTCATTAGTTTTGATCTGGACTACCACTACCGGAAAGTAGCTCCAAAATGGTTACATGTACTGCACAATATATGTACAGTGTGTAAGTACATAAAATATGACATCTATCACAGTCGAAATTTTATGGTATATATCCAATACCCACAGTGACCTAAAACCTCTCGATTTACATATGCATTTTTTAATACATTCTAAAGACTAAACTGGAATCAGGATGGGAAAGAAATAAAGATCTCCTCCCATATATCCTAACAATAAAGCACTAGAAAAAAAAGATGATTCTCAGGGGGATACACATCAAGCGTTCTAGAGTACACTGTTAAAAATTTGCCGTAAAAAACCGTAATTTCTAATCCTGTCCTGCCAATTAACTCCCAATATTCTTCTGAGAGCAATCCCTCCCCTCCCCCCCAGGAAATGACTGAAAACACAAAGAAATCGTTTTCTAGACAGCATATCAAGACTTCTCGTCTCAGTCAGTCAGACAAATCTCCTGGGAAGGGGCAACAGAAAAACAGTGAGTCAGCGGCACCACAAGAAACGGATGATTCATGGTCGGTTTTTCAAAACCCGGCGTTTGTCACAAAGGAAAGGGGGGGAGAGGGGGGCTATGAATAAAGAAGAAGAAAGGCAAGATGATGTAGAAAGAGGGGATATATAAAAAAAGGGAGATTATCAACCTTGAATTCATAAAGGAACTATTTTTAAAAAATACTGGTATGCATGTGACATGTTTCCTGAATATTAGAGACCAATGATCTTTAGTATAGGTAGTGATGACAGCCGAAATGACTGTGATGTTAATGACAAGTAAACTGAATTAGACATGTTAATTTTACTCAAACAGTAATAATAACAATGATATTAATAATAATAATGATGATAATGGTGATGGTGAGTAGGAGGAAGCAAAAATGAATAAAAATATGGATTGTGATCACAATAACTGCAAAATCGCAAAATCAATAACGATTTTATCAACCATGATTTTCTTATCGTTATCATCAAGAAGAAATTCTTTTATAGTTTCAAGAACATACACACACATACACACACACACACACACACACACATATATATAAATATATATATACGTATATATATATATATATATATATATAAAATGAGTGTGAACGTGTGTGACTATATGTACGACCTAGGATTTGGTTAACGTTAATTATATACCTGATAATCAAGATGCATCATCTGTTTGTTAAGGGTAATATATCAACACACCCCCCCCCCCCTCAACTCCTGGTGTCTTTTTTTTCCCTAGGATTTTTACATCCTTCAGTCATTTTTATGGTTATTTTCAAGCTTTCATACAACTCTGCCACAGACAGACAGACAGACAGACAGAAACACACACACGTGTGTGTGTATATATATATATATATATATATAGAGAGAGAGAGAGAGAGAGAGAGAGAGAGAGAGAGAGAGAAATTTATACGGTCGTATTTTTGCATCAAAGACAAAACAGAAAATAACAGGGAGACATAACGACGGGTTACTGATTGATCTCTGGACCTCACATCAATTACCCACAGTAGCTGAGAAGGAAAGTGAAGTAAATAACCCAGGCATGAGTTCCCTTTACACCTTGCTTTGAATGAGCTTAGGTGAAAATGGGGGTTATCAAATTACAATCCCACTGGCCTTTTGCATTTTATCTCAAGAAGTATAAAAGACATTATATATACCTAGAATGAAATTTCTTTATGTAACTGAGGAAGAAAGGTAAGTAAATTACCAAGTCATATGTAATTCCCTTTACACGTTGCCTTCTATTGGCATAGGTGAAAAATGCGGTATTAAATTACAATACCCACTGGACTTATGCCTTTCTTATTAAGAAGTATAAATTACATTATGAACAACTAGAATGACATGCCTTTATGTAACTGAGAAAGAAAGTGCAGTAAATAACCAAGGCATACGTAATTCCCTTTCACCTTATTTTCTATGAGCTTAGGTGAAAAAAGGGACTTTTGCCTTTCCTATCAACAAACAAAATTAGTATTATTGAAAAATAGAAAGATATTCCTTTATATCCATTCACGACTCCATTGGAACTGAGGTGTGTTGTTTGTTGACCTGTCTCGGCTGCTTATTATCATCTCTCTTCGTAATTTATCACGTGTGTTCTTTCCTTTCTCTAACACCCTAACCCATCTATCCCCTTTCCCTTCCCTGTTTATTCACATGTTGGAGGTGACAACTTCCGGCGGGGCATGTGTGCTTACTGTCATTTCTGTCTTCTCATTTGCAGGGACGGAGGGAAAATAGATTTGCGTCCTTGCCTTTGATGTGGTCCATTTTTCAAACTTAGTGGTATAGTTTTGAAGGGAAAAACTCTCCTGACAATAAGGAAGTTTGTTTAGAAACGTCGGAAACGAGAGAGAGAGAGAGAGAGAGAGAGAGAGAGAGAGAGAGAGAGAGAGAGAATAAAAAAATTCACTGCGCTTTTCACACACTGGTTTCCACTCTGTCTTCAGATTACATTTATGGATTACATAGTGTTATTGTACGAGAAAGTTATTGATTCATTATAAGCTACCCTTTTGTTGTGCAACACAATATTCATAATTCTATCAACAATACGAAGTTAATAAGTTGACTGAATTTCTTTCCCCTTTTGTTAATTACTTACGCTTAAAAAAAACTATATAAAAAACAAATTATTGTGTTACAATTCTTGAAAAAGCCGAAAATTATCTAGCAAAATCACTACTACAATATTATTACAATACTGGAATCTATTCTAATAACTTGCAACCCTTGCACAGGCCAGCTATATAAAAATAATTTTTAATATATGTGATATTTTTCAGTCACTTTAAACTAATCAAAATTTCTTCAGGTCCTTCACTATCGAACCTCGCCCCTGATACCAGAACATATTCGGGCCTTCGCCCCTTTTTCTTAGCAATCCCCCCTCTATCTTGCGATCTCCCCTCCTGTCATTCTCCCCCGTCAATCTTCTGGGAATCTTTGACACCCAATCTCTCCCCTCGCATTTCCCTCTCTTCCTAGAATACTGACGGAACCTCCTCGTCCTCCTTTGAATCATTCTCACATATGTTTTCCAAAGTCTATTTCTACTAAGTCAAAGGAATTCTGCTTATAAAACATCAAACCGCATTCCAGTGTTTCTTTACTATGGGAATGCAAGTGCTTCCCACAAGCATGCCTGAATTTCTGCTGTTTTCTCTGAAACAGAGCATGAAAAAATTTATCTATTTTCCTACAAAACAAATTAATTCCGAATCCTAGAAGTTTCGTGAATCCTAACAGGGAAACACGGAATTTCAGAGAAATCGAGAGAGAGAGAGAGAGAGAGAGAGAGAGAGAGAGAGAGAGAGAGAGAGAGAGAGAGAGAGAGAGAGAGAGTTCTTATATATATATATATATATATTTTTTTTTAAGGATTCATCCCTATCTCATTTATACTCTCCATTCACACTTTCAAAAAAATTTCCTTGTAAGAGGATTTACATTAAACTCTTCTTAGGAACAACTATAGCAAGTTCTTGTAAGATCAGATGAATCATAGTTTGAGAAGAATTCTTTCCTAATTATTTCTCTAACCTATTAAAAAACTCTTTGGATGAATCAAGATGCTTTTAACCTATTACAATTTAACAGCTTCAGATGTGGGGTGAAATTCAAAATGCTTTCCTTGTTTTAACTACAGGAAAACACGAAATTTGACGATGCATTCTGTACTGCTGATTACATACGTGGCGTATGCTTTTCTAGTCCGTTTTCTTACTCTGTTCGGCTGTTATCAGTCTCTTTGTTATCATTCCAGAGCAAAGTTATGTTGTTTCTGGGGAAAATTTCAGCAATGGTGGACCTCGTGACGGGTAGCAATATACGAGGGGCATTTCATAAAACCTAAAGGAAAGCAACATATTGTCAAATAAGACGTACAAAGGTGAAGAACAAATTGAGTAAAATAAATAAAAAAAGATGAGGCATTCAAATAAAAAAAAAACATTATGTTGAAACTAATCAACTTTGAGACCCATGTGAGCCTCCTCAATATAAAATCATATACCAGAGGTTTTATGATTCGAATATATATTTTCTTTCAGCTCAAACATAGAATAATGCAATTGTTATCACATTTGTGTTGATTACTACCCAAAGCAACACCAACAGTAAAGTATTTTAGAGATATCAACTACCATCAATGGTCTCAGACAGATAATTAAAAAACAATCTAACATACGTATAAAAATTAACCTGAAATTGACTCCTAGAGCTTATGCACATACCGCATAATAAAAATCCCTGTTCTTTTCTTCTCCCGGTCAGTTAAATAAAGAAATTGACAAAGGATAGAACAACAGAGCGGGATATATTACCAAAAAGTAAACCTACAACATTTAGAATACTGTAATATGTGAAAATCATGAAAAATTGATAGGCTAAGGCAATGTGAAAACTAATTTTAGCGATGCAAAAGCATTTTATGAAAAGAAATTGTACACCTTTAAGAATTATGCTAACATACATATTTGATTTTACAAAATAAAATGTGGTAAAAATAAATAAATAAAATAAAATAAATCATTACATCTAGATATGTCCCAGATCACATTCAACATTTTATATCTTCCCTGACTTCAAATTAATCTAGGCTTTTCCTTGAAGTTCATGCTCCCCACATCGCAACCATTATCTAAGAGAAGAAAACTAAGAAATGACGAAAATGTTGCCAAAATGATACACGTCAGGCGTGCCAGCCAGTAACTCCTTTCGTCTGAAAAATCAGCCAACAGATGGCGTCTCATCTCCAACTTGAAGTTTAATTTTTTTAAAGAAGCAAATCTATTTCGTTTATAGAAAAAGTTTTCAAGAGGGAACTCTTGCATAAAATAATCATCGAATAAAAAATCACTAACACATTTTGTATAATTCTGCTTATCCTCTAAATATAATTCGTCAAAATACTGAATCATTTCATGATGATAATTTCGCGTTAGGAAAACTTTATGTATTCCATTTCTCCCTGTGTTTCTGAATATAATTCTTATTTAAAAATTCGGCATAACAATATACGTTTACACTGTCAAATTAGATCATTTGCAAATAAATAAAGCTGTAGGTTCTCAGACCAAATTAGCTAACATGGGTTAAACCCTTCCAGGTATAGTTTTACTAGGATCCCCCAGTTGAATTACACACGGACATAGCCTCCCTTTCTAAGAAGCTAAATAAAACATTTGTATATAAAAATCACACAAAATAAATATTCATAGTCACCTTCATGTAGTTTTCCCTTACTTTTCCTTCCCATTAAATACCCTTTTCATTCTTTTCATCTACACTTAGAATATTAATGTTCTAATTACAACATTGTATTAACCTACGTTGTTGACCCAATAACTGAATTTTATCTTCGTAAATATTAGCACTTTGGTTATATATTTCCTTAATAAAGGCTCTCTCTCTCTCTCTCTCTCTCTCTCTCTCTCTCTCTCTCTCTCTCTCTCTCTCTCTCTCTCTCTCTGTATGAGTATAATGTTACCAAAAACAAAGAATTTAAGCAAGATTCTATTCAAGGGATGTAACAGACGAAATAATTTCGAAGCTCTGTAAATAAGTAAAGTGCCTGTAGGATCTCTACATACCAAGCATACAGTTATCCTTCAATATAGAACTTTGGTCTCTATTATACTTACCCGTAGTCAATAGATAACACTCAATAACGTTATTCCCTGTTAGGTCATAGACGTTAAAACAGTGTGGAATTACCTTGCGAGAAATTCTTGTGGGAGTGGCTCATGTATGAAAAATTTACGGTGTGGTAAAAAGGTTTTTTTATGGGAATTCCTCGTGGAAAAGTTCCACAGTGTGAGGGAAATTCTTGTGGGGGTGAACACGATTCTAGTGTGGGAGTGGCTCATAAGGAAGAAAACCAATGTAAGTGACATCATACAACTCTTGTGGGCGTGGCTCATGTTGGGTAAATTTTTCGACGTGGTGAAAATTCTTATGAGAATACCTTCTTGAAAAACCTCCCGGTCAGTTGAAATTCTTATGAATGTTGCTCATGGGGAAAAGATTCCAAGTGGAAGAAATATTTGTGGACTTATGTGATATAGAGAAAATGAAGTGGGGGCAACTTACGCCGGAAAAATTCAGAGTATGGTGAAACTCAAGAGGCAGTCTGCCACATGGAAAAGATTCACAATACAGATAAATTCTTGGTACGGTGGATAATGTCAAAAAGATCCCGGTTGGAGAACTTCAAGTAAAAGTGCCCTAGCAGCATGTGGAAAACATTTCGTGGTAAAACAAAATCTCAATAAAGGGTCTCGGTTGGAGATTTATGGGGAGAATGACCTCTTCTCCTAGGTATCATTTACTACATCTCTTCTAAATCTTATTCTGAAACATTTGTAATCCCTATATTACTACTTTCCTTATATTTCCAAGCTTTGGAATTCTAAAAGTGACATTTCAACTTTTAAGAGGTGGGTTCATCACTCCCTTCATCTTTTATTCTATTTTCTTTGGGCCTGGACTGAGAAAGCGTATATAACTTCCTGGACCGAAGGCTTCTCCGCCAGAAATAAATGTTTGAAAAAAAGTCACATTTGGATGGGTGTATAAAACTTGAGCCAAAACTATAGTGACAAGGAAGGTATTCAGCGCGGAGGTTAGACAGCAAGATGGAAGAAAAACAATAAAACAGGAGTACAGTTGAAGGCTTAGACATAGGTGTAGTTAGGGGCCAAATGGACACTGCTAAAACCTTCAGTAATGTTTACAGTGTACCACACGAGGTGTTCTGAATGCACTACGGATGATTTATGTTCAAGCGGAAAATATTCAGTATTTCAGAAACTACTGGCAGAGAGAACTAATGATGCAAGAAGGATTCAAAGTTGTATGCCAAGATTGTGTAGTAAATCATTCTTGGTGTCTTTGAAAGAATGTTTCAAGAAGTTATGGGAATGCAGGAGTGATTGGAAAAAAAAAAAAAAAAAGGTTTTGCATTAATTCATTTGTGTGGCTGTAGCTGAAATGATTCAAGGATAATTGGGAATTTTCAAGATGCCCTATAAGTTACCAAGGATTCCCTACCTAAAATTGATTAGAGGTACTTCTTGTCTGCTATTTGTCTTTACAATCCACAATCCTTTTTTTCACTAAGTACTCCCCTAATATATCTTAGCATTTAATTTCACAGCTATATTCAGTAATACAACTTTTAAACGGCTTGGACAATATTCAATTCCAGTAACTATACTGTGAATAACTACACTCAATCATTTCTGTCAATTTTGATATTGGGTTTTTCATTCTAGTCACTATTTTCACTTTTCCACAGATAAGCTCTACTTATTTACTTTGTCAAATTTCCTGTTGCTTTATAATAACTCCATTTCCCTCCTTAATAAACTAAAATTTATTTCGAATTTAGTCAACCTGACATATATATGCATTCACTTATAGGAAAATTAGAGCTATAAATCTTTTGACTAATAGTTTTCTCAGGCTTGTTAACTAAGCTACAGATTCCCCCTTTTCATCTGTATCCTTAAATCTGGCACCAGGTATTAAGCCTTTCAAATTTCCTTTTCTTCTTGTTCATTCAATTCTCAATGCCAAATCTGATATGACTAAACTTCATAGTAAACCTTGTTCTGCAACTGTAATGAAAGGAAATTTCAAATGAAAAAGACTGTGCCAAAAAAGTGTATCTAAAAGTGAAAGTAAAAGATATTCCATTACATAGAGAAAGAAACTGCAGTAAAACTACAAGAAGCCTTGAGGAACAACTCCACTAAAAGAAGATTCATGGATTTGAAAATCAGAATGATTTACAAGTCTAAATATATATGCAAGCAACCTTCTCAATATAGGCCGGTCTGAACACCAGAAAACGACCCTGAGGACAGAACTTTGAACCCGTCACAATAACAAGACCATTAACTTCGACAGAGAAGAGAATCATACTGCAGGGAGACTAAAATGTTATCTGAAGCAAACACTTATGATGAAGAACAATGCTGCCACAAGGAGATGCAAGAAATCGAGGTACAGCTAGAAATCCTATATTTTTAAAAGAGGGATGCAAAATGTTTGTGCATACTATGTTGAGCTGGCAATTATAGCCCTATGAATGCGACTTTGGAACCATGCAAAACGATAGGGTTGTGCACTTTGGTGAAAGAGTTCTACAGCAGGTCATAGAGATACTCGTCAGACGTAGTGGATGTGGATCCAGTACCGTAATCTTGCAAGCTTTCGCGTAAAATCCTTCTCATTTGTCAAAGTTTTCATGTATATTAACAAAATGCCATTGCTAGTTGTCACACGCATTCTGATTTTGATCATTAATGTTACATTACATTGAATTTTATTTCAATCGTTCAGCTTACGAGCACCTAATAATAGCCAAGAGTCAATGCCTGACACAAACTGTGTGATGGTAGTCGATATCAAATGGAATAGCAGTGATATTTTCGAGAAATGTATCTTTTGAGCACGGTAGGAGTTATAGAAGATATAGAGAGGTGTTGTCCTGAGATAGTAATCATCGCATTTAAATGGAACAGTATATGGAAAACAGTACATTGTACATTCATTATCCCTATATATATATATATATATATATATATATATATATATATATATACATATATATATCAGAATGTATAAGTTAAAAACATAATATCAATGGTTCACCAAGAAGTTTCCTTAATATCTCAAAAACGCAAAAAAAAAAATGTAAAAATCATGTTTTTTTCAAATGAATCATCTGAGAGAGAGAGAGAGAGAGAGAGAGAGAGAGAGAGAGAGAGAGAGAGAGAGAGAGATCTGTGTGTGCATTCTCTCACAGGTAGCCAAATCTATATTTGCTTTACCTTTTTCTTTCTTCTTTTTTTTACAGGAAAAAAAGAAAGGATATCGGATACCAAATCAGCGCTGAACGAAGCTGCGGGTGATTCGTCATGTTGACTTTGGCAGTTGGTGTTGGAACCTTCTTTGAAGACAAACAGAATCATCTTCGATGTCCTTTTCTATCATTTTCACTTACTATTGCTATAGACGGGTGATATCTTTCTGAAGTAAATCAGTCTCGGAAATAAAATTAGTTAATTTTTTAGAGTATTTCGTATAAATTTCATTTTAAAGTTTGCCTTTTTCTATCCGTATTTTTTTCGTCTCTATGGCCTGTTTACTTTAACTTGAGATGTGCTTTTATTAAGAAAGTTTGTCACTACTATCAGCGTAATTTAAATAACTGGAGTATATATGTCATAACTAAATGGGCATTCCTAATTGATTTGATATCCATACAAGAGATCCGATACATTTTTTTTTAAATGAGGAACATTAATTTTTCCAAAGCACTATAAAAAATAAATCCTTTATTTTCCGTGCCAATCTGGTTCAGATTCAATGGTGCTTTTGTTCGTTCCCTTTTTTTCCAAAAGAATAATAATGAAATTCTAAATTAAAAGAAATTGAAATATATGAAGTAATAACTAAATTATTTGGCATTAGTTTGTCTAATAAATGTATTAATTGATTTAAAATCTCAGAGAAGGCTGGCTATCGCTCCTAACTAAAGAGGCGTAATCTTTAACATTCCTCTCAGAAACTGAACAATCTTAATGATTGCCAGAGATTCAACGAGATATTATAGCCAGTGAAACCGATAAAATAATTCCCCTTGCTCTTGGAAAATGACGTACAATAGCTGCTCTGAGAAAAGCCGAGCTAGAAACTCCGTGTTGTGACGCATAATAATTGGGATCTATCCCTTGTGCCAATAAAAGGTTGCATGACCCACACTCTCTGAAAAGTGGTGTTGAGGGATGATTTAATGGTTGTCGAGATAGGACTCTGTTCGTGGATCATGGCCTTTTGGAAATGAGCCAAAGTGAGATGAAAATTGTGAGTAAAACGTTCAGATGAAAGTGTTAGCCTCACTCGTGACGTCACAGACCAGTGGACCAATAATAAGAAGTGATGGACGATGACGTAACGCAATGGGAGTACCTTCCAACACTCATTTAGCCACCGAACAAGGTAAGAGGTTGATCACATGCAAATTTTTATCTTGTATATTGTTATCTATTTTATTTTCAAGCTTGATGACACATAATCTAGTGAAAAAATATTATATTGTTGTGTTTAACACTGTTAGATTAAGTCATTTTTTATTTATAAAAGAAGTAACTATAAGCTTTTGTATGACCTGGGGATGTGACAAAAAAATTATGTATATGCAATCAAATGTATTTTACTATTTTCAATAAGCTGTTGGTGTGAACACAAATAGAGTATATACCTGTGTGTATACTGTATAAACAATTCTATGTTTATATGTATGCCTAAAATTACAAGAATAAGTGATGTGAAGACGCAAAATAACCAAGGAAAAAATTAAACAATTAAAAATGCTGATGATTGACAAACAGTGGGAGAAATTTTCATCACAAAAACTTAGCAAACAATATAAATAAAGCATTAACCTCACTTAGAGGGAAGATTGTATGCTTTATTAATATAAAGAACATTCCCATATATGTAAAATTTAGGAATTTTATAGAAATTATAAAATCCCTTTTTAATAGGTCTTCCCACTACCCTTTATGGTAAACCTTTCCGAATTCTTAACAAGTTTATCAGAGTGAGGTTGCAAGCCCGCATCCTTTCATTAAAGACTTTTTAGTCCATCCGCGGAGACTTCATTTGCTTTTTGGTAGCGCGATTTAGTTTAAGCATTTAGAGTTCTTATGACCTTGTCTAACTTATTCTTGAACTCGTTTACTGTGTTACTTTTTACTACATCAGCTGGAACTCTATTCCAAGTATTTTTTATTTTGTATGTAAACAAACTGCCACATTGAGTGGTATTGAATCTTTTCAATTTCAGTTTGTATCTGTTACCTCTGGACTAATTTGTGCTAAGTGTGAACAGGTTGTTTTAATCTACGTTTGTTACTGCTTTAAGAATTTTGAATGCTCCAACTTCCATTTATATCCAAATTGCCTTAGTGTTGGGTATATATATAAACATATATATATATATATATATATATATATATATATATATATATATATATATATATACACATATATATATTATATATATATGAGAGAGAGAGAGAGAGAGAGAGAGAGAGAGAGAGAGAGAGAGAGAGAGAGAGAGAGAGAGAGAGAGAGAGAGACGCCCAGGTGTGTATATAGATAATTTAATGCAGCGGCTTACGTGCAATAAACTCATCTCGATTCCGTACTACACTTCTGAACCTTTCTCAGGAGAAAACCATGAATTCATGACTGAAAATGAAATGAAAGATACATCTAAAAGTTAGGATTAGAAATTGAGTCAGAAGGAACATCAGTTAAAAGAGACCTAAGACCAGAATGTGCTGTAGTCTAAAAGAGATGCATTTTCAATTACCGACACAGACGCATGCTCACCCTGGTGAAGTTGAGTTCAAATGCTTTCTAAAACCAAAATAATTTAAGAAACCCCCATCTGCTAAGAATGAGACAATTGAGAAACCATTAAAATATGATCATAGAAAATATAAAGACAATTTCTTCTCTTTTCACTGCTGGGGGCTTTGGGCTTATAGCATCTTGCTTTTCCAACTACGATTATAGCTTAGCTTGTAATAAAAATAATAATAATAATAACTGTCTGGGAATTTCTACCTTCCAAGAACATGTCTAATAATATAATGAGAGAAAATGCCATTGCAAGGAAAAGGCCCAACGGAAATACTAAGCCACTCACGCTCTTAAATCTCCGATTAAAAAGCAATGTGGCCGTCAAATGTTGCCATTCTCGGGACAAGTGATGAACAGTCGCCATACCGGAGATGATTATCAACGTGATAAATTTGACAAACCACTTCCGTCATGTTCGTTATGACTTCTAGAAGCTCAAAGGCAAGCCATTTGAGAGAGATGATCTGTCCACTTTGAGGTCTTTAGTATTGGCTACTTCCTGATTACTTCCATTTTTATGGTTGTGAAAGATGGCATATTGTTTCTACCAGATGTATTGCTCCTTACATTGACAGTAATAATAATGCGATGGTATTTCTTCTGCTTTAGGAGGGAATTATCTTTGACGTATCTTCATGACATTTTAACTACTTTTAAGAAAACCGTAATTTTAATCTGGACTTCGTAAAAATATACTGTTCTAAGCCGTATTTCAGTAAAATACAGGAGACCGTAATTTCACTTATTATTATCTTTTACGGGTTGGTGACCGTAATATCACTACTTTACGTCAATATATCAGTTTTTAAAAATGTAAAAATCCTAGAATAAATGTCGATAGGCAATTACCGTTTTTTAAAGCAAATTTTTTAACAGTGTAGTGACTTGTTTATTGATTGATTGATTGGTTCAATTGATAGATTTAAGGTTATCTAGCTTACTTATAAACAATATTACCTGATTTGTCCTTTTAACCTTCAAACCTTGGCTATATTGGAATACATATAATTCTTAAGTCAAAATTACATAAATTATTTTTTTTCCTTCCTCAACATTTTAAAAAAGTGAAATATAAATTACTAGTAAATCAAACCAAGATAATGAGCATTTCAGCAACAAGAATATTAGATAAACTTTAAAAGGAAAGCATGCATTTATTACAATGAAAGAATGGTCATTAAGCCATTTTTATAGTTTTAGTCTCTATTTTTTGGGGGGGTTACTGGTTTATTATTAATTTAGTTGTTCCTCTTATTTTGTTTTATTCCCTGTTCCATATCTTTTATAGCAAGTGAATTTCAATATATTCAATTACATTGAACATTTTCACAAAAAGTAAATATATAATTTCTTTCATCAGAGACAAATCATTTGAATTCAAATTAATTAGAAATAGATTAGGTTTTATAACTTGTGGTGATAAACTCTACGGTCCCTTTACATCCCATTATAAAACACGTCCCTCAATGTATTCTATAAGTAGTTAGGTATGTTGCGGATACATATATATGTATATGTATATATATATATGCATGCATATATATATATATATATATATATATATATATATATATATATATACATATACGCAATTTTGCATCATTACTGAATTTTTAAGTAAATTATTTCAACGAGCAGTTGTTTCTGGGCAGCACAAGGACTATAGGAATGTAATTTCTGATGTTCCTCAGGGGAATGTTCTTAAACCTTTGCTTTTCATACTATATACGCATGATGTGGTTGGCGAGAATACAAGCGTGTTGCATATGTAGATGATGCTATTCTCTTTTAATCAATTCCATCTCCTGAATCTAAACCTATGTTTGCTGAATCCCTTAATAGAGATCTAAGTGAAACTAGTAAATGGTTCAAATTATAGTGCATAAAGTCGACCCATAACAAAACTCAAAATATGATTGTAAGTAGAACGAGCAGAGTGGCTCCATGGCATCCAAATCTTTGCATTGACAAAGTCTTTTCAACTATATACAAATCCCATAAAATTTTAAGTGTGATCCTTGATTGCAAATTTACTTTTGAGAAACATTCAGCATATTTCATATATAGAAAATCAATATACCACACTCATTTTTTTTCCACTTTGATGTCCATAAACTTTCGACAAATATTAATAAATAAAAAAAAAAAAGTAAATACAATACAGACTGACCCCACTCACCTTTTGTCTTGTTATTGAGAGTGAACAAAAGTCCCTGGTTCGATCCCAGACGAAAAGGAACGATCTGGTTACGTTCTCTCAATCTGGAGTGTGGCTCTTTGGCCTACAATTGCGTATCTGATAACCTCTCGCCTGTTGAGGAAGGCAGATGGTGGTCACTCGCCTGTTGAGGGTTGTAGACCTGTTGGATAGATAGAGAGGGATGTGAGTAATAAGAGATAATACACTTGAAAAATCGGTGACATTGAAAATCTAAATAGGCAATACCTAAGAATAGGATGGCTTCTACGAGGTAACTCTCATCCGTTATTCAATCATTCGTGACCCATTCTCATTTTCCAAATTCATAACTAGAAGGAACCAAATATTTAATTTCTACTTATATCATGAATCTTATATATAATAAAAAATAAAAGCTATGACTTCCTATTTATGAAAGTATTGGATTTCAGCAATCACGCCAAAAAGTCATGTTAAAACTTCATAGAAAAGTAAATATCTTAGTAGGGATTCTCATATAAATGTACCCATTAATGTCCCACAAATTGGTATTAGAATAATTTTGAACACCAGTATTTGATTACAAAACTAGATAGTAGTTACTTTGAACATAATCTTATTATTTCTGTGAGACATTGCATGAAATTAATCACATCTGGCTTTAGCTGAAGGACAATAATTCTTCGTAAATGTGTTGAAAACGACTAGGAGAAAAAACTTTATGTTGAACTTCTGACAAGTTGCGATAACAATAGATACGGAGACACTAAAATCAAACAAGTAAACTGAGAAGTAGCTGGATAAAATAATCATGTGAATTTCTATGAACATATACGCAACATTAATTTCCAAGATGAATTCATTCTGTCTTCAAAACCTAACTTAATACTTTAGTTTAAGTATATGGTAAATAATAAAAATGTGACAATTTTTACTTATAACTAATTAACTATTCAGAATATTTTATAATAATATGTCGTATTCTGACGCTTCGCAAAAAAAATAATAGGTGAATATTTGTTTTATAAAAATTTCTTTTATCCAAACGTTTCTTCCCTCACTTCCTATAATATGATATATATGTGTGTGTGCGTGCGTGCGTGCGTGTGTGCCTGTGTGTGTGGACACACACAGTATAAGAAAGAATGGCCAAATCTTAATTCATATTCTAGCCAACAGTGCGTAAGCCTAAAAGTCCCCCTACTACTTTACTCTAATATCTTTTTCCCCTCATTCATCCAGCCTTTTCGGGAGCTTCATTTCCTTCCACTCCTGCTTTCTGCATTGTATTGTGAGAATGTGTTGTAGAAAAAAATAAAAAAAATATTTGACATTATTTATATAGAAGCAATCTGCCATGTAGAATCAGACCAAAAGAATATAATAAGCATATCGTGAAGAAAGTTCTTGAGAACAATGACGATAGTACAAAGGGACAAACTTATAACCTTTCAGAACGTTTGCCAACACATTGATGAAAAAATATTAATCTCCAAGTCCTATATTATGGACGCAGTATTAACCGAGTTCCCTTATTCCTTTTGCTCATCCACAGTAAGAACTAATAAGACCATGGTCGGAAGAGCTTAGCAAGGATCGGAGTGTAGTAATTTCCCACATATTTTGGTGTTTATCTAATTACAGATCTATACGTTCGTAGTTTTACATGCTCAGTTTATTTTTTACTGTAGAAACAATTTTGAAAATTTAATTACCCTCGTTTGTCTTTAGTCCACATAATTTGTGGAAACATTATGGAACACGAAAAAAAAAATGCGCATAATTGTTCTTTTTCAAGACTAAGGCAATAATACCCAGGTTTAGGAGTTTGCAAATTATTCTTCCATCTAATATCTGCGACCTCTAATAAAAGATAACTTCAAAAATACTATGAAATTTTGGTTTTCTAAAACAAGAAGGAGAAATTCTAAAGAATATAGAAAAAAGGATAGTTGCCTATTCAATACTTAGTTAGCTATTATCATAGCTGAAACAGATCTTAGAATAACAATATCATTGAAAAACATGTAAATTTTATTGATGTGATTAGCTTACATTTTCGAATATTATTACCCATACATTTAAATAATACAACAATTCAAATCACTACACTGCATATTACATGTTTGAAGGTTTAAAGGCGCTCATGAATGGCAGAGGCAAGGGACAGTGACATTGTCCTATCAAGCAGGACAATGACAATGCCCTAAAGACTGACCATATTGCATAAGATCAGCGCCCAAGCCTCCTCTCCACCCAAGCTAGGACCAAGGAGGGCCAGGAAATGGCTGCTGATGACTCAGCAAACAGACCTATAGGCTCCCCCAAACCCCCCATCCTTATCTCACAAGGATGGTGAGGTTGCAGCAACCAAAGAAACTAACATGTCTGAGCGGGACTCGATCCCCAGGCTGCCAATCACATGCAAAGAACGCTACCTCCAGGCCACCACAACAAATAGATAAAAAAACGTAAAAGATAATGAATACGGGATTTCTCTATCATTGCAAAGCCAGTTTTATTCAATCCAAAGAAATAATATATTTCCCCTCTAAAAGAATTATATTTCCTTTGATGTAATTGAGATTATTCTGTACATTGCATCTTGGTGCCTACACTAGTAAGATAGATAGCATCAGAATTTAGGTAGATTTATAATAATACTTAAAGAAGAAAATCTGCTAAACAAGTAACGCCTTTTATAAAGATTGTCTATAACTTTCAGTAACGGTTAGCTTTGTGGATGAATAAAGGTCAAAGTTGTCATGAATACAGTAGATGAATTTTTCATCATGTATACAGTATAGGGATTTTTGTCATGAATACAGCATACAGTTAAAGAGATTTTAAAGATTACATTCTAGAACTTTCCTTGCATTTACACTCAAGCTTTTAGCATAAGCATAATACCCCACAGTACCAAAAAACTGGTTATATTACTGACAGAAGAATCGAGCGGACTAGAACACGTTCATATTTTACGTGTTCACACTTAATATATTTTACATCATACCGGCTACTCTAAATGTAGGTAAAATGCAAAAAAATTATAAACCACAATGATAAATTACTCGTTGCATTCATGTTATTTGCAAGCTCACACATCTTTAAAAATCTCTGGATAAACAGGGAATCTAGGTTAGTTACGTATCACAATTCCGTTTTCTACTAGTAAATTTCTTCGTAACATTATGAGCACATTCCGTAGGTTATTCATAAGTTAGAATCTCTCTCTCTCTCTCTCTCTCTCTCTCTCTCTCTCTCTCTCTCTCTCTCTCCCCTACGATAATTACGATAAGGGAATATACATTCATGAACTCCATTGGTGCGTATATTTATCTAGTATGAATATATATTAATAATAGGTCTGTTTTATAAGAGTGATTCCAGCTTAACAGAACTCAAATAATACATAAACATCAATAAAACCATATGTAAAAAAAACTAAAAAAAAATTCACAGCACTATATCTAAGAATCAGCTTTATAAGTATTTATGAGTTAATTTATTTTTTCTGTTAGGAAAGATGTCTTAATTTGGAAAATTAACCCTACATGTTTGTACAAAAAAGTTGGTATTCTAATTAATGATCTACTTATACACATATGTTACTGTCTAATTATTATTTCCATTCTCTGGTTAGATTTAAAAACTAGAGATGCTACAGTAAAGTTCGGAGAGTGTACCAAGAAGCTGTAGTGAATAAAAATATAAAGGTAATTATGAATATTATCATTATTACTAGCCAAGCTAGAACCCTGGTTGTATAAGAAGAATGCTACATGCCCAGGGGCCCCAACAGGAAAGTAGCCCAGTGAGGTAAGGGGATAGCAAATAAACTAAATGTATATATATATATATATATATATATATATATATATATGTGTGTGTGTGTGTGTGTATACATATAATTTATATACATATATACATATATATATATATATATATATATATGTATATAAATACATATATATATATATATATATATATATACATATATATATATATATATATATATATATATATATATATATATATTTATATATATATATATATATATATATACACATATATAAGCCGTTATCATCACCATCATTTCCTCCTACGCCTATTAACGAAAAGGGCCTCGTTTAGATTTCACCAGTCATCTCTATCTTGAGCTTTTAAATCAATACTTCTTCATTCATGATCTCCTACTTCACGTATCAATGTCCTCAACCGTGTAGGCCTGGGTCTTCCAACTCTTCTAGTGCCTTATGGAGCCCAGTTGGAAGTTTGGTGGATTAATCTCTCATAGGAAGTGCGAGGAGCATGCCCAAACCATCTTCACTTACCCCTCATCGTGATCTCATCCACATATGGCACTTGAGAAATCTCTTATAGTTTATATATAAATAAAGAATAAAAAATATGAAATATTTCAAAAGCACTATGTTAAAATTCATCAGTCATAAGCTATAAAACAAGACTTATAGAAGTCTGTTGAAATAAAAAATTATAACAAGTTTGAAGAACCCTCTATTCGGACCAATTAAATGATCTTCCATGGCGGATGAAGAGAAAGTTTATAATAAACTCTAAGCACGAATTAGCATATGCATATTGGAGCTTTAAATTTCATTAATACACAAAGCTTCCATATCTTCATGGAAGGTGTGTGTGTGTGTGTGAGTGTGTGTGTGTGTGTGTGTGTATATATATATATATATATATATATATATATATATATATATATATATATATATATATATATGGTTTGTGTTTCTATATAAGCTTGCGTGATATCCTTTAACAGTACTGCTTGTGTGTGTGTGTTTTTTTTTTTTTTCAAGAAATGAATAATAACTGAAGAGATAGCTTTTTTTAATTTACTATAACATGTTTTTCCTTTATTTGCTCCGACGACTTTATGAAAAATAATAAAATAATTTTACAAGGACCTAATTCAAAACAGGGATAATTTTAAACCTGTTTCCAACTTTGAAATATAACAGAGCACAAAATATTGCAGACAGATTTATCGTTTTTTTCTCAAAATAAAGCCATATTCATGATCACAAGTATAGATTTTCGATTAGAAAGGTGTACCATGAAAGTTTCAATTTGGTTTTCTGTATCTAAGTGGAAGTTCTCGTTTTCTTTAATGTAAGGACGTAAACTACGTTAGATTTCTTCACAATCTTCCTCGTTAATGTTTCATGTGACATGTGGGTAATAGACAAACCTGTCCTTTTTCATAATCGTTAATACAAAACAAAATATGAGAATTATTCTCTAAACTCTTCACAATATTTCTTAAATAATTGTCATGTAAATATTCTGAATAGGAATATGCCCTTGATTCGGAAGAGATAACTTACTCCAAAATTCTACCTACCAAAACCCATAACGGAATCAGTACATATTTAGAAATTTTGGTCATATTACCAGGAACTGGAAGGGAAACCTTCCAAGTGAGCTATATGGTAAAAGTTTGAAAATCATTCCTGAGAGTACACTCTTAATTCTCTTCCTTTTGTTTTGTTAAAGTTTTTATAGTTTATATAGGAAATATTTATTTTAATGTTGTTACTGCTCTTGAAATAGTTAAGTTTTCCTTTTTTCCTTTCCTCACTGGGCCAGATTTCCCTGTTGGAGGTCCTGGGCTAATAGTATCTTGCCTTTCCAAATAGGGTTGTACCTTAGCAAATAATAATAATAATAATAATAATAATAATAATAATAATAATAATAATAATAATAATAATAATAATAATAATAAACGAAAGGAAGTTGAAACGTAGGTAAATCAGACCTGAAAAGTGGTTGATTGTGAGAGCAATAAGGGCTCGAATGGGCGTTGAAAAGGCAATGGGTACATTAACACAGCATGTGGTGTAATTGTGCTACTGCCCACAACAGTTAAACACTTCCAAGAGATCAACGATACAAAATCATAATGAGAGGCACGTTTTCTTCAGGTTGAAGTATCAGATATGTTCAGGTTTATTTATTAAAATCACTATACGATTTTAAAAACAATGTCAATAAGATCTATAACAACAATTGGACAAAGATTTATCTCCAACAAACATGACACTGTGCTTTCGATGAGTCAAGACAACCTTTTTTTTTAATTGAAGAGTTTCAATGTTTCAAAGTATAGTATTTTCTTTGGAACAGAATCACAGATAATCATTCAAAAATTCAAGTCAAAGTGTGGAGATATGTACCACGTATTATGTAATATTTTCTTTTTAAATAGAGGAAAAATCTCATGTGGAGATCTTTAAGATATATCTATCTGAAAAGTAATGTAAAATGTTACAAAACAAAACAAGAACAAAAAATTGAAAGATAGAGTCTGCAAGAGAGATGTTTAGGATGCATGTAGTAGTTGCTGAACTTACAATTCTTGCTACGAGTATGAATGTTGAATACAGATGATATACAATAGATGTGGGGTCTGTTAAGATAGATGATTTGTGCAATGTGCATAGAATACACAGAGGTTGAGAGAGTAGGAAATGAAGAGATAAACAAGGTTATAACAGAAAGGTTATCAGGAGAAACATGGTAGATCATAGTATTTTAAAGTAGTTTAGTCTCTTTAAAATAATGAACACAATATTATTATTATTATCATTATGAGGAAAGGAAATAAGGAAATAAATAAACGATCTGAGAAATAATGAACAATTGAAATAAAATATTTTAAAAACAGTGAGAACATCAAAACAAATATTTCATATATAAACTATAAAAAGACTTATGTCAGCCTGTTTAACATAAAACCATTTGCTGATGATCAGGTTGTAAATTCTGGAATTTTGAGAAGAAAGAAGTGGGACACGGAGTTAGTATTGTCCAGATCAAGAGAAAGGTCTTTGGTATCAGATCCGGGAAACATAAAAGACTGGACTTCATAAATACCAGTTGCGTAGTTTTGTACGAAAGACAAACTGATGCTGAAGATTTTTTGTTGAACTAAGAAAGCTTTTTTTTTTTTTTTTTTTTTTTTTTTGCAAGGGGGAGGACCATTAAACCCATATTAGGAAAAAAGGTATTCATGTCTACAAAGATGACAATATACAGACACACACACACGCAAATTCCCATAGGTTGGATTCAATATTAAAAGGCCATTGTGGTTGATATTTACATTGATTAAAATCACGAGAGTTAGTGATTGATATTCATATATGTATATGTATATGTATATATATATATATATATATATATATATATATATATATATATATATATATATATATATATATATGTATGTATATATATATATGTGTGTGTCCATGTGTGCAAAATTAAACACAAGGAAACAGTAACCCGGCACGATCTACATTGTTTTAAACTTCCTGGCATGTATATATATATATATATATATATATATATATATATATATATATATATATATATATATATATATATATATATTATATATAGATAGATAGATAGATAGGTAGATAGATAGATAGATAGACAGCTATATTACAGCATATTCGCATTCATATACAATACACCATATTTGCGAATTTCCCTAGGTTTATATACGTACGCCAAACTTTGCACTCTACTTCAACATAAGAAATTTGACGATGGGAAAACAAGTAACATTCCTTGCAAATGAACATAAGGAATCCTGAATCAGCCTCTTTATAAATAGCACACCTCACAGAATGAAAAAAAAAATAATATCACCAGAATAATATTAGCAGGTATCTTTTTACGTCATTATCCCTCATCAGGTGACCCGAGCGAGCGAGTAGGTGAGAGAGAGCGTGTGAGTGAGTGTGCATGTATTCGCACGTGCTTCGTAACCACCCAGCCTCCCAAGATGTGCGTCACTGAGTATCCACTTTTAAAACAATCTAAAAAGGGACAGGTATTTAAATGCGCGGTTATATATAAACATTTAATTATCATTATTATTATGATCACAATATGTATCCGTCTACTTGCGGACTCGTCACACTCATTTATTTTTGTATCTTGCCAGAAGTCAAAAGATTATTTTTAACACCCCCCATGTGTTTGATACTTCTCTCTCTCTCTCTCTCTCTCTCTCTCTCTCTCTCTCTCTCTCTCTCTCTCTCTCTCTCTCTCTCTCTCTCCAAAGCTGTGATTATTTCAGTTTTTTGTGTTGTCCTTTCCTTCATTAAAGTGTGTGGTTCGTCAGCAATCAAACAATTTCTTGTTTGGGGGGCGTTATGGTAGATCAATTATCTCTCTCTCTCTCTCTCTCTCTCTCTCTCTCTCTCTCTCTCTCTCTCATTATTACATTTTAATTAACGCATTCTAACTATATACATAAAATAAAATAACTCAAATTATATGAGCAAAACATCTAAAAGTAAATGAATAAATCTGTCAATCGTCTAATTATGTGTGAAATTCAATTTCAAAGAAACGAATCCATGAATGCGATTTCTTCTCTATGTAAGGAATAAAATTAACACCTTCAGACATAAAATCTCCGTATAAATACCGTACACACATACATACACAGCAATTCAGCTCCGACCACAGCTTGGCAACATTTGTAAATTGCGAGAACCTCTCACATTAGAGCGTGACACATGACTCAGTTCATTCTCTATGAAGAAAGAAGGCGGAGGTACATGGCAACATGTAAGGTGGAAATAAATACACCACCACCAACATCTCTCTCTCTCTCTCTCTCTCTCTCTCTCTCTCTCTCTCTCTCTCTCTCTCTCTCTCTCTCTCTCTCTCTCTGCGAGTATGTTTCTCCTTGTCATGGAACTATTAATTACTATTCTTCTAAAAAGAGTAACCATCCCCCACCCTAACAAAGATAGCTCCTGGCCTTTCTCGTCTCCTGCCCTATCCAACCTTGGCTGCAACCCACCATAGGCAACTAACTACCGGTACATTATTGACTTCTTCGGTCAACAAGGTACATTATAGTTTAAAAAAGGAAAGAGACTAAATCGTTTCTGGTTGTATGTGTTTATATTACCTAACAATTAATATTCTTTTTCATTTGTTTTTCTTCGAATTATTCTAATTAGCTTGTGTGATGGGAATTCAAGTTCAAGAACTCCTGATGGTGATATTGTCAAGATTTGCTAATAATCAAGCTCATTCTTATTTAGTGTGGAGATGTCTCACAATGTCCTTCCATGAACAAACAACCTTTATCGAAGTGATTGAATCCATAACTAATACATTTACTAATCAAAAGGGGCGCTTTTTAAAACTGTTGACGGCTCACAATACTCCCCGTTTCAAAACAACGTTCATTTGGTAAACGTTTCGCCTTGTTTTCTTCTTGATTTCATCGGCCAAGAGCTTTAGGAAAGGTCATAAGATTGTTTATTCCATTTGCCTTGCCTCTCTTAACAAACAGGGCTATGGTGGCCGATGCGGTAACGTTCCTGACTGGTGAACACCAGACTGGGGTTCGAGTCCCATTCAAACTAGTTAGTTCCTTCGGTCAATGTAACCTCACCATCCTCGTGAGCTAAGGATAGGGGGTTTGGGGGTTTGAGTTATTAGCAGCCATTGCCTAGCCCTCCTTGACCCTAGCTTTGGTGGAGAGGGGGCTTGGGGGCGGATCATATGTAGAGTATATGGGCAATCTCTAGGGTACTGTCCTGCTTGATAGGCCAATGTCACTGTCCCTTGCTTTTGCCATTCATGAGCGGCCCTTAAACCTTTAATACCCTTCTAGAAACATTATCTGTCAATTATACTGATTTGAGTAATACAACATCAAATATCTTGCAGGAATCTTCGATATCTAAATTTGATAATTTATTTCACATAAGTTTAAAAATTCAGTCTTTTTTTTTTTCAAGAATATATGATTACGTTGTCCGCTTTCCGTAACATTTCCAATATACTGTACATTTTTCATGGAACCTTAAATCACTATTTAAATTATTTGCACCACTATTATTATTACTAGCCTGGCTGCATCCCTATTTGGTAAAGCAAGAGGCTACAAGCCTAAGGGTTCCAAAAGGAGAACCAACCCAGGGAGGGAAAGGAAATAGAGAAACAAAGAGAAGTAATAACAAAATAAAAAAAAGAATATCAAAAGAGCAGTAACAACGTTAAAATAGTTCAGCCATATGAAATGAGTCTTCTATTCAACAGAAAGCATTTGCAGCAACCTTGAACTTCTGAAGTTACCGAGTCAACCACCAGATTTGGAAGATCATTCCACAATCTGGCCAAAGCTGGAATAAAACTTCTAAAATATAGTTTAGTATTGAGCCTCATGACAGAGAAGGGAACACTGTTGGAATTTAATGCATATCTAGTACTACGTACGTCTGGGAATATCTGAGTGTAAAGGATGGTCATAGTTATAAATCAAATCTTTTGCAACATGCACAACTGAGCAACGATGCCAGAGATTGACATCCAGGTCAGGAATAAGGAATTTAATATACCGCAGGTTTTTTTACCAATAAATTAAGATGACACCAAATAGCAGAAAAATACTCAAAAAAAATGTAGAAGGAAAAAATTAAAACATTGTATAGATTGTTTACCGATAATATCAAAAGCCTTTTTCAATACACCTTTTTTTTCATAATTAAAGCAAAACAGTAAATTTGGAATCAAGAATCACACCTAAAATTCTAAATTAATTGTATATAGTTATAGCGACATTATCAATACAAAGTTCTGGATGTTAAGAATCATCTGAGCTGATCACGTGAACCACCATCTTGATTGGCCCTCTTTGGCATCGTATTAATCAAACTCCATAAAAAAAGGGACACCTTATTCGTACACCATGTCCTATTGGCATCACATGCAACCCTTTTTTGCAGTCGTCTAAAATCGAATGGCATTTTTATGTGCATTTAAAAATAGGATCAAGTTTGTATGAATGTTTTTCTTGTCTGAGTATTTGGAGCGGCAAGCAATCACATTCCTGATTTGTTAAGGGTGGCAATTTTACACTTTGCAATGAGGTGACTAAATAGAGCTGGGTGGTAATGTAGCTAACAATGGCGAGAGCTGAGAAAGCATTGAAATGTGGTATTTCAATATCAATACTAGAGGGGCACTCAGTAGAGCGCAGACTACAGCTGCGGCAGCTTATTTCTCGACCTTTTGCTCGACCTTGATTTAGACCTTTGACCTTATTATGTATTAATTAACGTGGATTTTCATACACTTGAATATGAACCAAGTCTGAAGTCTCTAAGACAACGGTGTCCAAACGTGAATTGGTCATTTTGCTTAACCGTGACCTTGACCTTCCAAATTTTACCATTCCCAGCTCTTTACATAACAGTTAATTCATACAAGTTTCATTACTCTACGATTAAAATTTGTGGCCAGGAAGCTATTCACAAACAAACACAACACACAAACAGGGGGTAAAACATAACCTCCTTCCAACTTAGTTGGCGGAGGTAATAAATTCAACATCAATGAAAATCATTCATAGATGATAAATCAATTTAGTTATTCAAATTCTTCAAATCCGTTAGCTTTAATGTGAATGAAATCTTGATCAATTGATGGAATGCCATTTATCTAGCATTACCCAATCTATTTCATTATCAATACTTTTCTCCTTTAATTCATTACATCATCCACGTTTTAGCCTTCTTATTCATCAATAATTATTCCATTATTCTCATATTTCCATAATTTTACATTTAAGCATAATTTGCATTATCCAAATTCCAGTTAACATGAAAAAAACACGGTTTAAGTAAAGAAAAGCGCAATTTTTAAGAGAGAGAGAGAGAGAGAGAGAGAGAGAGAGAGAGAGAGAGAGAGAGAGAGAGAGAGAGAGAGAGAGAAGCACATTTGTTTTATATTCTCTCGTCACTATGCATGAAATTAATCATAAATCAATTGAATTCTTCAAGTAAGGGTGCGCTAAATTATCATTACAATTGAAAGCCTGGGCCTCGTAATAAACTCTACGGAAACCACTCCATAGATTTCATCACTTGATATAATCGTTGGTAGTTCTTTGGGAGTCCATATTGTCTCAGTTTTTAAAGTATATTACTAAGTTATTGACATCGGTAAAATACCAGATAAATTTACTTCATGCTATCTTTATGATAACATCAAGTATCTTTAAAATACTCATCGATAAAGTCACAGCATTACTTCCTTATTTACGTTCCTCACTGGGAAATTTTTCCCTGTGGCAGCCCTTGTGCTTATAGCACCCTGCTTTTCCAACTAGGGTTGTATAATAATAATAAATAATAATAATAATAATAATAATAATAATAATAATGCTTTTCTAACCAGGGTTGTAGCTTAGCTAATAATAATAATAATAATGTTTTTCCAACTAGGGTTGTATCTTAGCTAATAATAATAATAATAATAATAATAATAATAATAATAATAATAATAATAATAATAATAAATCATTATTATTATTATTATTATTATTATTATTATTATTATTATTATTATTAAACACGTTGTTCCAGCCACCAGACGGTAACAGCTTCCTTGTATCCATCAGGTATTATGGATTCTTTTTTTTTTCTTTATTTCTTTCTTCATTTCTCCATTTTTTACCAATTTCTATACAGCTCAGTGCTCATCTAAGATTTGGAAAAAAAAATCCCTCAGAAGTGGATCAGCCCGAAACATTACTCGGATATAAGCAAGTACAGCAGATTTTCCATGAGAGTACTTGGATTGAAACATTCCCAGAAAAAAAGGTAGAGATCAGTAAATTCTCTAAACCGTGACTCAAAGTGAAAAAGAAATAAGACATGGAAAGCATTTAATAATACATTCCTTAAGGGATGCACCTTCTTCAGAGATCAATCCCCAGTTTTCTCGTAGTTGAGAGAAATATCAAAGCCAGTTAGGTATAATGTTCTTATATAAATATAAAAATAAATAAATAAAAAATATCAATATATATCTATATATATATATGCATATGTATATATATATATATATATATATATAAAATTGTGTGTGAGACCAATTATCTATAATGTTCCATATATATATATATATATATATATATATATATATATATATATATATATATATAAATTGTGTGTGAGACCAATTATCTATAATGTTATATATATATATATATATATATATATATATATATTTGTACCTGTGTGATTATAGAAACATAAACAACGACCCAGAGAATAGAGCCAAGTTGCTTCACGGTCGTTTCTTGATGTCTTTGTGTGTCATCCTCTTATTTTCTTCACTCAATTATAATCTCATATTTCACGCGTTTGCTCCTTCTGTCTCTGTCTGATTATTTTCTTTATCGCTTTTCCTTTCTCTCTAGTCAATCTCTTATCTTTTCCTAATAAACGTCTGATATTCTTAAATATTCCATTTGTCCTTTCATCCTCCTATTTAAATTTTATTAAATTTCTTAGCTCTTATAGTCTTTCCGTCTTTCTTTAAGTGAATTTAATGTATTACAATGACACAATTGAGGTCTTTAGTAAAAGTATCTAATTTTGATTGTTCATTATTATGTCCTTGTTTCCTTTCCTCACTGAGCTATTTTTCCCTCTTGGGAATCTTGGGCTTATAGCATCCTGCTTTTCAAACAAGAGTTGTAGCTTACCTTGTAATAATAATAATAATAATAATAATAATAATAATAATAATAATAATAATAATAATAATGATAATAATAATAATAATGATTATTATTATTATTATTTAAGGCTTCTCACTGAACACCACGAAATATGAAGGGAAGAAAATTGAGAAAATTCCATTCCAAGGTGGAATTGGTACAAATATTGTGTAGAAGCCTGACAATAAACTTGAAACCAACAAGGGTCCGAACAAACATTACATGAAGAATTAATTCACAAATTTCTTTTTGTATATCAAGACTATCAGTGAAAAGCATATTTAAAGTATTGAGAAATAGGTCAGTGTGGCTGTTATAGTGCATTATTTTTTTAATGTAACAGAGAAACTGTAAGGTTTATAAGTTTGTCACTGGAAATTTCCATAACCAACGATTAGTTTTCTTTATAAAAAGGGTATTTTCGTAACTCAATATTCTATTTAGTTTGTCATTGACTATAGTAGGTGAATATACTGAAGTACCCTCAATTAAAAAAAAAAATCAATGAGCGGTGCAAGAGCCCATGAGGTGTTATTCCGAATCTTTAAGCCTGGACCAATATACAATAATTCTGCATTTTTACAGAGTGGCTATGCGAGGGTTGAACGAGAGTAGGTATAAATGTGGAATATAATATCCGTACAATAACGTTGTTAAACAATTTCTACAGTAATATATATATATATATATATATATATATATATATATATACATATATATATATATATATATATATATATATATATATATATATACACAATCATACACACATAACTGTATATATACATACAAACATACACCCGTGTATATATATATATATATATATATATATATATATATATATATATATATATATACGCATATATATATATATATATATATATATATACACGCCATTAAATAAAGGCCAAACCTCAGCTATCTACGATACAATAAGCTGCTGGCTCGTCTCGTACAATTTTCTAACTCGCCACAAATAAAAATAAATAATTGCATAAACAAAATGTCTTTGTATTCCTTCACCTGATTTATCTGTTGCTCCAGTAACGGCTGAGTCATCTTACTTCCATCTGCCAATTTCAAGTGTAACTAATCGTATTGTTTATGGAGCTATTTCAGTCCTACAAGACATGCGTTGATATACTTTTTGTTTAGCTCAATCTACTGGTTTTTTTTTTCTTTTCTTTTTTCCTATTGTGATGCTTATTTTATGGTCCTAAGAGGAGCGTGATTACGTAATCAGCCTTGAATGTTTTAAAGTTTTTCTTAAATAGCATTCTTAAATATTGAAGCAAATGTTCGTATCCTTTAATCATTACAGCTCAATTTCTTTTTATTGTGAGGCTTATTTTTATGGTCCAAAGAGGAGCCTTGAGTTTTTAAACCTTTTTACTGTAAAAAATCACATTTTTTAAATACTGAACTAAGCGTTCTTGTATAGTTATTACTCATCTCTGATTGATCCTTGGACCTGAGCACCTCTTAGGTCAAAGGGCCCTGCACCCGGGACCTCTTTTCGAACGAATGGATGATAGTTTATGAAAGTTCCCTACTTATTTTCAGAATGAACAAAATATCAAAGAGAATATGAAGGGTCTTAGGCGAAGAAAAGGAAATACAATGAAAAAAGTATACTGTCCTTGATGTCTTTAGGGTAAGTTATCCAAAATATCTTGCAGGTGGGGTGATATTTTTCTTCTTGGCTGCCTATAATACTTTTGTTCAATAGCTCAGATGATTTTTTATCATGGCTACCTTAAGACCGTCTTCCTCAGAGCTGTTTTTTTATATGGAATATATTTAAGCAGATCGGTTGAATTATTTTGATTCTTTTAGCCATCATGAATTAACATAATATGGGCATATCACATCTTTAATGAATGCTGTCATGGGAAATATATATATATAATATATATATATATATATATATATATATATATATATGTGTGTGTGTGTGTGTGTGTGTATATATAAAATATATATGTGTGTGCGTGCAAGCGCGCGAGCACGCATATATAAAAGAAGTGATTTTCCAACTCAACTCAACTCAGATTTCTTTTACACCAACTTTGAATTGACAATGTTCTATGTTATCTACGTAAATTCGAATAGTCATCAAGGACCACAACAAATCACAACGGCCATCTCATGGATGACGTAACTGAAAGAAGATTGTCGCGAAGTGGAACTCATCCGGTCTTCGGAAACTTAAAATTACTATAGTTCTCACCTGCGCTGTTTTGTCACCGGGATAATACTTCTAGCCACTGAACTGAAATTACCACCTGTTTATGTATTTGTGTGTTTGTTTGTGAAAGGCTTCCTGGACACAATTTTAATCGAAGTGTAGTGCAACTTGCAGGGATTAACTCTCACTTAAAAAGCTGGATATGATTAAATTTTGAAAGGTGAAGGTCAAAAGTCAAGCAAAATGTCCAATTCACGTAATCTGCCATAAGTTTGGACATCGTTGTCACAGAGACTTCAGATTTGGTTCATATTTAAGTGTATGATAATCCACGGCAAGTAATACATGTTAGGGTCAAAGGTCAGGGTCAGGCAAAATGTCGAAAAATAAGCTGCCGCGGCGGAGGTCTGTGCTCTACTGAGTGCCCCTCTAGTTTCAGATAAAACATTGAACTTATTTGTTGCAAAATAATGGTAAAAAAAAAAAACTTTCCGTTCCCCATACTATTACAACTCTACACTCAACCTTGGGCTATTGTATAATAATCAACAAAATGGTCATAAAATGCCTTCTTTGTTTATCGAGGGATCAATTTTCATGTAAAAAATATAGAAATGCATAATTATCAAGTTTCAAAAACTTTAAAATGATAATTTTTCATTATTACTTTTTAGCTATTTTAACCTGAATACATTAAACCCTTTGCAACATCATAATAAAAAAAATTTGTTCTATTAATGATTATCAGTGTTATTAAAATACCCATATCAGAAGGATAATAAAAATTCAAACCATTGTTCTCTAGTCTTGGGTAGTGTCATAGCCTCTGTACCATGGTTTTCACTTTCTTTGGTTAGAGTTCTCTTGCTTGAGGGTACGCTTAGGCACACTATTTTATCTGTTTTCTCATTTACTTTCCTCAATGGGTTATTATCTCTGTTGGAGCCTGGGGCTTGTAGCGTCCTACTTTTTCAAATAGGGTTGTAGCTTAATTAATAATCATAATAATAATAATAATAATAATAATAATAAAAATAATAATAATAATAATAATAATAGTAAAGATTATTACGTTTCTAGAGATGAGTGCCAAAACAGCAACCTGCAATCTTAAAAAACGTATTTAAAGTCAAATTCAATAGTCAGGCGATATGCACTGACCTTTGCTCTCCCCAGTATCGACAGACTTTTGAACTTTACTATATCTAAAGCTACGTACCTTCATTATGCACATTTATATAGAGGCCAGAGGTAAGAGTCGCAGCCTTTGTGCTGGATGAGAAAGCCTAAAGTTGCAGTTGATTACTCGAAAAGATATGCTTATTCTACTCGAAGAAAATAAAATGTGTAAGAAAAAGATTAATATTATCATCAATATTTTGAGAATATCATATTTATGTTTGTGAATATTATCATTGATATTATTACTATTATTATCATTATTATAATAACAAAAATATTCCTAATATTAATGAACAGAAATTGCTAAATTCTAAAAATCTTGTCTAAAACTCTCCAATATTCAATTTTATCTTTAAGAGAGTAAATACACTGTCTTTTTCATTGTATTGCCTCTTTGTAACCTCCATTTCCCAGTCATGACATTTTTGTGTTTAAAATGTTGACGTTCTGTCTTCAAGACTAGTAAAGACTTTTTTTTTTTATCTTCGAAGCCGTATAAAAACAATATAGGTCAAATTCGAACAATGTTCATATGATCTTAAAAAATTCCAAGTCTTCAAATTTAAAAATCCATTTACGTAATTGGTGATGTCTAAGCTTACATTCTGGACATATTGTTATCACCATAATAAAAAATATATATGATTTTCGGCTGTTATCACATAATTACCTTCACAATTCAGTTACCATTAAAACCGATGTTTCATTTGTTCGCATTATCACTATCATCATCATCATCATTATCAATATCATAATTATTAACGCCTTCAAAACTATCATAATTTTCATTGTTATCAAAATCCTTATCATAATTCTATGAGTATCCTCCACATCGGCAGTAGAGGCCAGCGCTATCTGGTGGATTAGCATGATACGCGACTTTCCCAACTGTTTACTACACCAGTCTTGGGAGGCTTATTTTTGGCCCGCGATGCCACCACGGCCTTCTCCAATGGCTGTGTGCGTGTGCACGCGTTTGAGTGTGTGTGTGAGTGTGTTCGACGGCATGTGATTTATGACGTCGAAAGATTTGTGACGTCATGGATTTAATTATGACGTCAGGCTTTTCTTCTTGTTTTTATGATGACGTCACTAAATTATACACTTTTCTATCAAGAGAGGTTTTAGGGATGCATTTGTAAATTCAAAGCATTAGAGCATCCATACCATTTAAGATGACGGTAATAAAAAAGAGAGTCGAATCAGAGAAAGGCTATCCAAAAATTTAGTTTCCGGAGTTGAACCATCCGGTTCCCAGAAAATTTTGGGGGATGTAGCTGCTACCTAGCACCACGTTCTCTTGCAAGCTAACAGAAGAATTGATTTCAGAATCACTGGGGGTCATATGTACGAAGCACTAGATTATTGAGAACCTAGTATCATAATAGTTATATTCATTATGTTATTAATATTATTATTATCATTACTTTTGTACAT
>NC_090764.1:21019849-21022349 GCF_036898095.1 Palaemon carinicauda
AGAGAGAGAGAGAGAGAGAGAGAGAGAGAGAGAGATGCATTCCCTTACGTTTAAGCATTAGTGTTGTTTACACGATGTAAACATATGCTTGCATAAAATATGTTTTAAAAGCTTCTTACTTATTTCTCTGTTGAAAGTATGATGTGTTTATAAATCATGATTGAATTATAACAATTTTCTTGACGTTGAGATAAATTGCAGCACAATACCTTCTTTATGCGTCTTTTGTCTTACAATAGAGTAACTTTAAATATGTATTTAGTACTATAAGTTCAACATGGAATCCATTTTGTAATTACTATATTAACCAAGCCTCCCTCTCTCTCTCTCTCTCTCTCTCTCTCTCTCTCTCTCTCTCTCTCTCTCTCTCTCTCTCTCTCTCTCTGGTGTTCAGTCTTTTTAAATAAATTAAAATAAAACCTAGAGACTCGACAGTCCATGAAAATCTTAGGAGACTTCGATCGCGTTACTTTATTAATTTCTCTATTAAATTTCTTATTCCTGATCAAGATATCAATCTCTGCCACCGTGGTTCAATTAGTTTGTTATGACATAAGTAGTTTTTTTTGTTTATATATGAAATATCTGTTTTAATGTTGTTTTTAAAATATTTCACGTTAATTGTTCATTACTTCCCCTATCGTTTATTTATTTCCTTATTTCAGTTCGTCACTGCGTTATTTTCCCTGTTGGAGCGCTTGGGCTTATAGCATCCTGCTTTTCCATCTATGGTTATAGCACACCTAGTAATAATAATAATAATAATAATAATAATAATAATAATAATTGTACCCGTAAACCTTACTTTATTTTATATCCATTTATTTACAAGAATAGCAAAATCAAATAAAGAAGATATTGGAAGAGGTGATGATTCACTCTGTTTATTGTTTGTTTTCCTTTGCACATGCATATCAGAGAGAGAGAGAGAGAGAGAGAGAGAGAGAGAGAGAGAGAGAGAGAGAGAGAGAGAGAGAGAATTTCATTATGAAACATGAAATACAGATTTTTGTCGCTTCATCCCAAATGCCAAATCACACTAACGTGGCCTTTATGGTTTGTGGTTATGATCTGTAAATAGTTTGAAGATGCAAATATCATCTGCTAATGATGGCGAATGATGTTAATAGTGTTGATGTGGTGGCAGTGATGGGGTGATTGTAATAGTTGTTGTTGGTGGTGGTGGTGGCAATGATGGAGAAGAGTTGGTGCAAGAGGTGGCTCTAACACTGGTGGAGATGGTGGTGGTGGCGGTGGTGGCAGAGAATTGGTGGGATGGGCACAGCTGGCGCCAGCAGTGGGCAAAGGCGGGCCAGTCGCCAAGCAGTGGGTGCGGATATCAGAGCGGTGTGGCGCGGGCGTCCTCGTCAGTGTGGTGTGCAGGAGAGTGATGTAGTGCCGGCCCCCCTCCCCCAGCCAATATTCTGCCGGAGGGGGTGTAGAAGCATGCTGCGTGAACTGCTTCAGTGAAGTGTTACAAGTGTTATCTTCAGATCCATAGAAGAAAATTCCAGTAATGGGGATCCTGATTGTTCTTGTTTTGGAGGTGGTAGGGGAGACCATCCCCAGAGAACGCCCCTGGGCTCCCCGTCACTGCTACAGCGACACCAGACAGGTGGCCTGCCCACCCACGCCTCCTGAAGCGTGACGCCTTCGCCCGTTAGGACATCCTCAACGTCACCGTCATTATCATCATGGAGGGGAGAAGGCGACGTGAGGGGCGGGAAGGAAAAGAAAAAGAAAAGGAAAAGAAAGATGGGAAGGAAAAGGATGGGAAAGGAGGCCAAGCCCCGAAAACGACCACAGCCAAACTCAAAGAACGATGGCTGCTGACGAGAAAGACATGGCGTTACATGAGCGATGCTGGAAAGAAGCTGTTTCCAGATGGCGTCAACCCGCAGAAAACGGAAGATATTCCTCGAGTGGAGGAACACTTCCAAAAAATCAACAACCGAAACCGAGACTTTATTCTATGGCCTCAACCTCAAGAATCACCTCGAACAGCCAGGAGACGACGGAAAAGGCTCATGAGTGCGACTTCTGACACTGATACTGGAGATGATTATGCCAGCACTGACGACGAAATCCTAGGAGGAACAGTGAGTCATATGAAACATAGAATAGGAGGAGCAATGGGATTAAGTGAAGGGTTAGAAATGGGCACTAGTCATGGTGCTTCTAGTGGGGCGATGGAAATGTCTCACTATCCAGGAATGATGCCTTTTTCAGGGATGAGTTATGGTTCTGGAATGACCTATGCACATGGCCCCCTACCTAGTAGTGCATATTCTTCTTTGCCAGCCTCTATGTTTGGTAGAGAAAGACTATCGTCTGTCGGTGAACTACGGTATGACCTACCTCCTGAATTATATCAGCACTTATTAAGAAGTTATGGATCTTGCAATCTACAGCATGTAGCCTCACGATTAATGGAGGAGCAGCTTACAGAGGAAGATGAGTACGATGAGGATTCAGGTGAACTATTGGAATTAGGAGGTTT
>NC_090764.1:21027349-21044849 GCF_036898095.1 Palaemon carinicauda
CAATTCGAATTAAAATCAACGCAATATAAGCAACAATCGAGAAAGTATGCCCTGATCCTAGCTTGGACGTTAAGTATTGTCCCAAAGCTTAGACTATGGCACTTTTCATTCTGCATACTTGTATACAGGTCAGTGGTGAGAGAGGCTGTCCCTGGGTTGGACGCCGGCAAATCTAAAAATCAATTTTATTAACAAATTATTACCAAAATATGCTTAACAAAAGATACTTTTCTGCGTATGAATTTGTAGCAGTTAGTTACTTTAGGGGCAGCTTTCTCTCTTAATTAGGTTTGAGCAACCAATGGCATGTGAGAATCAGGATTTCCAAAAACAAATTGGATGGCAACATTGTTACGACGAAATATCAAAAATAAACTAATAAATCATTTATTGCCAAATGTGACTGTTTCCAAAAGTGGTAATTGATTTGTATATAATTGGATAATTACTAGAATTGCTGAGAACCTTTATATTAAGACTAATGGAGGGTAATGATGAAATTTCACATTCTATATATATATATATATATATATATATATATATATATATATATATATATATATATGGATAAAAATCAACACAACATCGTGTTCAAATAGAAATAAATTTCTACCTCATACTTGGGATCGAACGCTAGCCCCTTCTAATGAAAGGCCAGGTCGAAACCAACCATGCCACGAGAGGCCATAAAAGGAAATCGGAACCTGACGCTAACTAGCTGTCCGAGGATTTACCTGGCGAGACATCAGTCTCTTACCAGCGAGTTTTACCCGATTTCCCCGGCCCACCACGTGACACAATTGGTAGTAATTCATTCAAATTACCCCTAATAAGTCAATATGGATAAATATCAACACAACATCGTGTTCAAATAGAAATAAATTTCTACCTCATACTTGGGATCGAACGCTAGCCCCTTCTAATGAAAGGCCAGGTCGAAACCAACCATGCCACGAGAGGCCATAAAAGGAAATCGGAACCTGACGCTAACTAGCTGTCCGAGGATTTACCTGGCGAGACATTCCATTTCCTTTTATGGCCTCTCGTGGCATGGTTGGTTTCGACCTGGCCTTTCATGAGAAGGGGCTAGCGTTCGATCCCAAGTATGAGGTAGAAATTTATTTCTATTTGAACACGATGTTGTGTTGATATTTATCCATATTGACTCATTAGGGGTAATTTGAATGAATTACTACCAATTGTGTCATGTGGTGGGCCGGGGAAATCGGGGTAAAACTCGCTGGTAAGAGACTGATGTCTCGCCAGGTAAATCCTCGGACAGCTAGTTAGCGTCAGGTTCCGATTTCCTTTTATGGCCTCTCGTGGCATGGTTGGTTTCGACCTAGCCTTTCATTAGAAGGGGCTAGCGTTCGATCCCAAGTATGAGGTAGAAATTTATTTCTATTTGAACACGATGTTGTGTTGATATTTATCCATATTAACTTATTAGGGGTAATTTGAATGAATTACTACCAATTGTGTCACGTGGTGGGCCGGGGAAATCGGGTAAAACTCGCTGGTAAGAGACTGATGTCTCGCCAGGTAAATCCTCGGACAGCTAGTTAGCGTCAGGTTCCGATTTCCTTTTATGGCCTCTCGTGGCATGGTTGGTTTCGACCTGGCCTTTCATTAGAAGGGGCTAGCGTTCGATCCCAAGTATGAGGTAGAAATTTATTTCTATTTGAACACGATGTTGTGTTGATATTTATCCATATTGACTCATTAGGGGTAATTTGAATGAATTACTACCAATTGTGTCACGTGGTGGGCCGGGGAAATCGGGTAAAACTCGCTGGTAAGAGACTGATGTCTCGCCAGGTAAATCCTCGGACAGCTAGTAAGCGTCAGGTTCCGATTTCCTTTTATGGCCTCTCGTGGCATGGTTGGTTTCGACCTGGCCTTTCATTAGAAGGGGCTAGCGTTCGATCCCAAGTATGAGGTAGATTTATATATATATATATATATATATATATATATATATATATATATATATATATATATATACACATTCATTCATGCATACATACGGGTATAAAAAATACCAATGCAAGTAAGTTCCCATAATGTATGAATAATTATTTCCACTCGCAAATGTGCATACTTATCAGTTTAATAAACAAATATGTATCTTTATATGTAATTATCTATGTGTGTAAGACTACATTGAGACATTCAAATCAAACACACATATGCATAGTTACTTAGAGACATACATAATCTTAAAAAAGCAAAGATTCATTCATAAATACATACACATACTTAAATATGCCTATAAATACTCAGATAAAATTGATAATATTAAAAAATATGCATATCAATATCACCGGATATACAAGCATCCCTTTAAGCCAAAATAACCTCTCAACTTCGGGATTTCATCACAAGAGCTTTTGCATATATTTAAATGAAAAATCTTTATCTGCTGACCACTTGCGCCCACGACTTTATAGTAATAAACTTATTCAAAAAGTCTTCTGAAGTAATTAGGGGTTAATGCATCATCCTCCACACACACACACATACACGCACGCACATATATATAAATATATATATATATATATATATATATATATATATATATATATATATACATATACATATATATATATATATATATATATATATATATATATATACACACACATATATATATATATATATATATATATATATATATATATATACACACACTATATGTGAGTGTGTGTGTGCAATATAAAAGTGCGAATGTATTCATATCTATGGAATACGTTACTCCAGCATACAATATTTCTAATTTTAATCTAACAAAAGACTCTCATTCGATTTCAGTTTCATAGAGCTACACCAACTTCTCTGCCTATTACAAGTACTGTTGTCTATACTCGAATATATCGCCAAACATCAATTCCTCTATCTACTGTTATTGCACCTCACCCTCCCCAACTTGATGTTACACTTTTTTACTGTATTTCTAGTAACAATTTCCTTCTTTAGTTGCTGTAACAACTACATTTTTTCTATTTCTTGTAACTTGCTAATACAATCCTTTTTTTCTATTTCTTTCTTTACCTAGTGCTACAACTAGCGTTTTATTTCCTTGCTATAACGACCACTATTTTTTCTAGACCTGTGACACTTTTTTATTTGCTTGCTATAATTACAAGTGGTCTTTTTCCATTTGCAGTTACCCTTTTTCCTTTACTTGCTGTAACCACTGGTGTTTTTCCTCAATTTTCATTGACACCTTTTACCTCTACTTGCTGTAACCGCTAGTATTTTCCTTGACTTCCTGAAACACTTTTTTTTATTTGCTTGCTGTAACAACTAGTGTTTCTTCTCCACTTCTTTTGACACTTTTTTTTTCTTTGCTAGTTGTAACAAGTAGTGTTTTTTTTCTCTACTTCCTTTGACACTTTTTCATTTGCTTGCTGTAACAACTAGTGTTTCTTCTCCACTTTTTTCAACACTTTTTCTTTCTTTTCTTGTTGTAACAAGTAGTGGTTTCTTTTTTCTCGACTTCCTTTGACACTTTTTCATTTGCTCGCTGTAACAACTAGTGTTTCTTCTCCACTTTTTTCAACACTTTTTTTTCTTTGCTTGTTGTAACAAGTAGTGTTTTTTTTCCTCGACTTCCTTTGACACTTTTTCATTTGCTTGCTGTAACAACTAGTGTTTCTTCTCCACTTTTTTCAACACTTTTTCTTTCTTTTCTTGTTGTAACAAGTAGTGGTTTTTTTTTTCTCGACTTCCTTTGACACTTTTTCATTTGCTTGCTGTAACAACTAGTGTTTCTTCTCCACTTTTTTCAACACTTTTTTTTTCTTTGCTTGTTGTAACAAGTAGTGTTTTTTTTCCTCGACTTCCTTTGACACTTTTTCATTTGCTTGCTGTAACAACTAGTGTTTCTTCTCCACTTTTTTCAACACTTTTTCTTTCTTTTCTTGTTGTAACAAGTAGTGGTTTTTTTTTTTCTCGACTTCCTTTGACACTTTTTCATTTGCTTGCTGTAACAACTAGTGTTTCTTCTCCACTTTTTTCAACACTTTTTTTTTCTTTGCTTGTTGTAACAAGTAGTGCTTTTTTTCGACTTCCTTTGACACTTTCACTTTCTTGCTGTAACAACTAGTGTTTCTTCTCGATTTGTCGTGACATATTTTTCTTTACTGCACTTTAGCAACTAAAGATTTTTCTTTAGTTAATGTGACTACTTTTTTTCTTTAGATGCTGTAATAACAAATATTTTTCTCTCGATTTTCTTTTAATCTTTTTTTTCTTGACTAGCCATTACAATTAGTGTTTTCTTTTCTATTTTCTGTTACACTTTTTCATTACCTGTTGCAGCTAGTGATTTTTTCTCTATCTGCTGGTACACATTTTATCTATTTAATAATAAAACCAGTGTTTTTATTTATTTATTGTGACACTTTTATTGCAGTTACTGCTTAGTTTTTTCTACTTTCTGTTCCACCCGTTTTTCTTTATTTCCTATTAAAATTTGTACTTTTACTTTTTACTTTACTTTCTCCAACAACCTGCCTCATTTTTTTCTTATTTTTTGTTAAACATATTATTCCTGACTTGCTTTTAAACCTTTCTCTCTCTGACTTACACACACATATTTACATAAACGGTGCTCGAAATCATAAAGCTTTTATCTAATACCTATGCCTTATTTCCGTGTCATATACTAACATTCAAATAATACCAATATTAAGTTTCTAAAATAGTTAAAAATTCGTCAGTATATGCGTAACCTACCTATGAACATATTAAAAAAAACATATCTATAAATATATTCGTCAAAGCGTAAGTTCTAATTTTCCTAAGTTACTTCATGGATATTGGCCCCACAAGAAAGAAAAAGAAAAGGGCTGTGATTTTGATATGACACAGCAAAGTGAATAATTATGTATAGTTCCAAGGGATTCGAGACATTCAAGCTAGCTTCAATCTTTTCTAAATTGACTGTGGTTTTATAAGTCCATCCACTTAATTCTGGTGGCCTATTGGAAACGTCCCTGCCTAGTTATCGCCAGACTGGTGTTCGCGCACCACTCAAACTCGTTAGTTCCCTTTGTGGCTGCAACATTACTATCCTTGTGAACTACAGAAAGAGGGGGGGGGGGGGTTTTGAGGAGCCTGCTTAGTCATCATTAGCCATTGCCTTGCCCTCCCTGGTCCTAGTTTGGGTAGAGGGCGCTGATCATACGTATAAATGGTCAGTCTCTATGGCAGTGTCCTGATTGCTAAGACAATGTCACTGTCCCTAGCCACTGCCATTCATGAGCGACCTTCAATTCCACAACTGAAGTGTTTCACTTATTGTACGCAAATTATACTGGGAGTGTGCGTAAGAATTTCAATATACAATCCTTATTAATCCATCAGGGAAGAATTTTTTCTATCAAGAGGGATAATTGCAATAATAGTTCTAGCAATAAGTTCATTTTATAAGAAACTGAATGTACCTTTGGATATTCACAATTTTCACTTGAAATCTACCGTTCTAAACTTTGGCTAAATCCCTACTCGATATAATGCATTCGCAAATACCCTCCGGCATCCAGGTACATACAATGCGAGATCAATTATTCCACCGAGGAGAAATTCCAACGTCAGAAAAGAAGGAACAGCATTCTGAGCGAACTAATTGGCTGATAAATCGCGGGAGGTATCTGGCAACCCCATGCGGTTGAAAGGTTATAAATACCCGCAACTGTAGCACTCAGCTCAGCAATCATTATATAAGAGACGTCGTGTCCTGACTGACTAAATCGTGACATACTGCTATGGGTTAAGCTGGGCTTATTGCTTCCCCTCTGAAGTCTGAATGGGGCTTTCGTTTCCCCTTTCAACCTGAATGCCCTCATTTTTATTCCTCAACAGACGCCTCGCCACTTAATGAATAGATTGATGGCCGGGCATTTGTAACTCTAGATAGCTTGGCATTTGCCACAGTGTGGCGTGATTATATCCAGTGCTCGCCGTACATTCATTCATTCATACATACATACATACATACATACATACATTATATATATATATATATATATATATATATATATATATATATGTGTGTGTGTGTGTGTGTATATATATTGTTTATTTATTCATATATATTATATATACACATATAGACAAGTAAATATAAATATTCATATATATACATATATATTATGTATATGTATGCATATATATACAAATATACATTAAATCTATACATCATATATACATATAAATAGTGTATATATATATTACTCGTCCACCTATATCTAACATTGTAGTAACACATGTATCCATATACCTTCAAGCACAAGCAAAAATAACAAATATAGGTCGCACGACAATCAGAACTTCCACAGCAGGTGTCCTTGAGCCAGTTAGGGAAGAGTTAGGCAAGGGATTGCAAATAAGAATGGAGGGGAAATTCCACTCGGCTTCAAAAATGAAATAAAAAGCAGTCTAACCCTCAAACCCCCCCCCCCCCCCTCTCAATGCAGCGCACAGGAATTCGAAGACAAGTCTGGTTATTTATTATTGTGTGAAATCTGTCGTTCTAGTTTCATAGCAACATTTCCCGACATTATTATTATTATTATTATTATTATTATTACTTGCTAAGCTACAACCCTAGTTGGAAAAGCAGGATACTAGCCTTTAAGCCCAGGGGCTCCAACAGGGAATATAGCCCAGTAAGGAAAGGAAACAAGGAAAAATAAAATATCTTAAGAAGAGTAACAACGTTAAAATAAATATCTCCTATATAAAATATAAAAACTTAAACAAAACAAGAGGAAGAGAAATAGGATAGAATAGTGTGCTCCAGTGTACCCTCAAGCAAGAGATGTATTTTTATTATCAGTATAATTACCATCATTAAAATAATAATAATTATTATCATTATAAATGCATGAACCTTTAAAGAGAATGAGATTCCCAATTGTGAACATGTGGAAAAGCTCTTACAAGGGATTTCGGAAGACATAAATACTTATACATGCTATCTAAATAAAATTAATTTAGCTACATACTTGAACTAACACCACATGGCACTTTAGAGCTTAATTGCTACCCTGTTCAAAGAAAGTCGCAAATAAATAAACAAATAAATAAATCATCTAAAGTTTTTAAGCCATAATATTTCGTAGCCCCATACTGTATTGTAGCACAAAGCCAAAGAGAATACGAAAATAAGGAAGAGAAGTGAGGGGTTCAACCATGAAGGAAGAGAGAGACAACACGACTCCTTTGACATGATATAATCGAGGGAAAAATTCCCAAAGCTATGTAGTAGATGGAAACAAACACAACTTCCGGATCTTTACTTGATATCAAGTTTTTTGTATATAAGAAAAAAAGTTACTTATCAAGTTTCAAATCTCTTAGGCACTTTAGTGAAACAGCTTTATTTGGATAATTTTAATTTCAACTCTGTAAAATTATTCTTTGTAATAAATTCTTTTTTTTATAAAAAAACTCTCTCTCTCTCTCTCTCTCTCTCTCTCTCTCTCTCTCTCTCTCTCTCTCGGGACCTCATGCTGAGTCTGAAAGTGGATCTTAAAAGCATTCTCACACCCTCCGTCCACCTGCTCCTCGCATCCCAGCACCCTCCCACGCCTACATGGGCGTCGATCCAATCGCAGGTGCACCAGCTACAAGCAATGGGTGAAGGTTGTTGATAAAACCAATGTTCAAAAGTTCTCAGCAGTGTTAGACACCGACCTAAGCCTTCGTACGGTAAAGGCCAAAGCAAAATGTTTGTTGAAATTCTCGAGGAAGGCCAAAAGATAAGCTGGAAAAAATAGATTTCCTCATACCTCAAGTTAGGATGTTGAAGGAAATATGAAGAGTTTAATATGTGTAAAATTGTAGAGAAAAATATATACTTTCACTCAATAATTAGAAACTGTTGAAGAATCAAGAATATTATTATTGCATGTACAGTATATGTACACCTCCGTGTGTGTGCGAGTGTGGATGAAGACAACGCTTATTATGTGTCTTTAGAGACACGAAAGATGTATATACCCGTGTATGTTTTTCTTCATTTATATATGTTTATGAGGTACAGTATGTCACTTTCATGGCAACTATCCCACCCTTTCTAGGCCTTCTTCTTCTCTGAGCTCCTGGCACTTCTGAAATTATATATATATATATATATATATATATATATATATATATGTGTGTGTGTGTGTGTGCGTGTGTGTGTGTGTGTGTGTTTATATCTGAGTATACAGTATATGAACGTAACACTAATATGTAACAAAAAGTACCTTTGAATATTATAGAAAAAATTTGAAGGTATCCACGCACAGAGAGAGAGAGAGAGAGAGAGAGAGAGAGAGAGAGAGAGAGAGAGAGAGAGAGAGAGAGAGAGAGAGAGAGAGAGAGAGAATGTTAATTACATGTCATTTCCAGTATCATCTTGATAGAAACCTTACTTACGTGCAACTCTAAATACAAACCAAATAACCAGAGGGTTTAAAAAAACGACGCAGCCTTAAAACTTCCTTTAACTCTCTTATTTACTTAAAAAAAACTTGAATATTACACAGACCATAATGAGCAATTGAAGAGTAAGACTCCATTCTGCACCAGGGGTTTTTAGTTCAGCGTTCTTCAAGGGAAGATGTCAGGGTGTAAGAACACTCCATAACAGTCAATCAATCAAGGAAAGAAGAAGATTCAATTTATTTCAAACGACCTTCAATTTTCTTTTATTTCATAAAACAGAATTTGAAATTCCATTTTTATTTAGACATTTCTATCTACATAGAATCATGCATTGATAAATCTACCACCTATATGTATAGAGGAGTTAATGACGTATTATGTATGCGTTAATGTGTTTTATATATTTATAGAAATTAAAAATACCAAACTGCAAGATTAAAATTTCAAAAGACCTAATCGCCTTTGTCGTTTCTTAAAACTGAAAATGCTAAAACTAGTAATCGGCTTTAAATGTCTTCGATGTATTCAATCACTTCTTTTTCTCATTGTCTGTTTCTTTTAAACAACCAGTCAGAAAGTTCTTAAACTCTTTATGAACGAAAAACTCTGATTAAACTTTCAGGATTAAATGCTGCCTCAACAAATCTATCCTTTCTTATCTTTTCCATAATACGAATATTTTTCAATGGTCTGAGCAAAATGTCCATTATCATACGACTCTTTTAAACATTGTTAAAATAATTCCTTATTGATTCATTCTTGTCTAAGGTTTACACAGTTACACGTAATGGCTCCCCAACACCCCCGCACCCCCTACACACACAGACACAGACACACACACATACACACACACACACACACACATATATATATATATATATATATATATATATATATATAGATAGATAGATAGATACATATATATATATATATATACACTGTATATATATGTATATATATATATATATATATATACTGTATACATATGTATAAATATATGTGTGTGTGTGTGTTTATGATCATTTGTAGAGTGACTGGTTTTTCATAAAAGTGACTGCTTAATATCCTCAAGGATGGAAAATATGATAAATCAAAGAAAGAACATTGTGTGTGGGTGTAGAGTTATGGGATAAGAAATATGGACGTGAATGGAGCATGGAATGATTAACGTTTGCAAATGATCCAGGACTAACTAGGGATAATGAAGAGAAAATGCAGATATTAGTTAGAATTAAGGAAAATGTTCACAAGAGAAATCTAGAGGAGAATGTGGATAAGAATTTTCTCACATGGCACCTCCTGCAGGTAGTATGTTGTCAGACCACTACAGTAATAAGACTGTATTACAAACGGCTAAGGTAAAGGTATTGAATAAGGGAGGTTTTGTCACTGCTAAATTGTTGTTTGATAGTGGTTGTGATCGCTCGTATGTTTGCAGGAAGTTCATAGAAATTTGTAGACCTGAATGGGTTACTAGAACTTAAGCTCCTTATAGTAGTTCTGGTGGCCACAGGAATATGGATCAGTGAATGTTAACTTGGATAATTGAAGCAAAAAATTGTTCACCTGTAAATTAATTTGAAAATGAAAGTAACGAATTATTCATGGAGGAGAAAAGAAGACAATCACATAAAAAATAAAGTGATGAAAATAGTAACAAGTTTGCAAAAGATATGGAAGAAAATTGCGTAAAAATTAAAAAGAAATCGTTGAAGCTTCAGACAGAAACTGTTTTGGTAGAGCTTTCAAGAACTGATACATAAAGGAGGCTCAACATTAATGCAAAAAGAGGCTGGATCAGAGTGCTTAGAGAAGACTGGTCATGGAGAAAGCATAGAAGACTGTTGATCAGCGGAAAATGTATAATCCAAAGAAAATTAATTATAAAAACGATAAATAGATTCTGTGGCAGACGTATTAGAAATGAATGGCCTTAATTATCAGAAATAATCATATTGCATAAGATAGATGTGAATGGTGTAGTATAGTAAAGGGATTTGATGTGATGGAGATAAACATTAATAGTAGGTATATGAAGCATCTTAGAATGTGGAAGACTCATTAACATTTCAGATAACAAAGTTTAAATGTGGTCATGACCACTGACATGTGGCGCCACCATGTTAATAGGAAATGTATATGTACTGTATACTAACTGTGCATGCAAACATACATACATACATACATATATATATATATATATATATATATATATATATATATATATATATATATATACATATATATATATACACACACACATATATATATATATATATATATATATATATCTATATATATATATATCGTGTGTGTGTAACTGTTGCAATTTACTCTTTATTTCCCTATTTCCCAATATTCTATTTTGGATGCAATTCCATTTAAAAGTCGTGGAACCATTCACAAAATGCAGAAAGAAATACTTCACAGAAGGGTTACAACCTACACTGGTTAGGAGAATGAGGTTAAAGTTTAACCAAGTTAACCATTACATAAACCACAAAGATTTAACTATCCAATAATTACTAAAATTTAGTAAATACAATATTCTCTTGTATCTCTCCTTCTTACAGAAATTCTGTAAATTATGCACTATAATTATTCCTCTCCTCCCGACAGTTTCTTTCATCACCATCTTCACCATCATCCTCTCCACTCAAATCTAAATATACATAATTTTGATTACTTATCTCGAGATTTCGCCTTTGCACTATGCCAAGTCTCAGGGCACACGGTCATCAAATATGAGACATTAAGTTTTATATGCCCGTGGCCCTTATATTTCTAAGCCTGACTGTAACAGACGTGTATCTCTCTCTCTCTCTCTCTCTCTCTCTCTCTCTCTCTCTCTCTCTCTCCTACTAGAAAGATTTTTCTCCTTATCACAGTCGGTAAACATTACTTTGATTTTATTTTAATTTAGGGAAACTCTGTTGTCATATAATCTCTTTCTCTAAGTAAAGGAAAATTTTCCTTCCCATTCAACTCAACCTTGATAAACTTTTCCTCATTTTCAATTTTCCTCTCTCTAGTGAAAGCTTACCTATTGAGTAATCCACTAAGCCTCCAAAAAACTTTCCAGCTGTTTAAACTTACTATAACTATAAGAAGCTTTCCTGTCAGTCTAAGCTGACTAAGGAGGAAAAAATGTTGCATCAGTTTGTGTCTGTAAATCTTCGAAAAGCTCTGCCGACAGAAGAGGAGAGTGAGCAACTGTGATATTTGCCTTTATGGGCAAACTAAATGGCGCAATAAAGTGTTCGCTCTTATGGCCTTACTTGTCATACATAGTATGTAAACAAATGTATATGTATATGTTCATGTACAGTATATGTACATGTATATATATAATATACTTATATATAACATATACATATATCTATATATAAACACATATGTGTCATTATACATATAACATATATAGTATATTTATATGCACTATATATATATATATATATATATATATATATATATATATATATATACTGTATATATATACTGTATATATATTTATATAAATATATATATATATATATATATATATATATATATATATATATATATATATATATGTGTGTGCATATATATATGCATTGTGTACGTATGTTTTTACGTTGGGCATTTACTATGAAACTAATTTTCTTAAAATTCAATGTTACTTGTCCATGCATAGCATTTATATATTAACCATAAAACAGTTTTGCCGAAAACTTACCCTAAACATCCTTGCTTTGAGGTCCTTTGCGTCTATAGGCGTAGGAGGAGATGATGATGAAACATCCTTTAATCAATCTGCCATGACTGTGGGGAAAAAACGCAACAATAGTAGATTTATCAAACAAAGCATGCAAAATTAGTATATAAAAACTCTGATTTCAGTTTTTCTTTACACTGGCTTATAAAAACATTGATCTAAGCTTTTTTCTTTACATTGGCTTATAAAAACACTGACCTAAGGTTTTTTCTTCACACTGGCTAATAAAAACACTGATCTAAGCTTTTTTTCTTTACACTGGCTTTTAAAAACACTAATCTAAGCTTTTTTCTTTACACTGGCTTATAAAAACACTAATCTAAGCTTTTTTTTCTTTACACTGGCTTATAAAAACACTAATCTAAGCTTTTTTCTTTGCAATGGCTTATAAAGACACTGATCTAAGCTTTTTTATTTACACTGACTTATAAAAACACTGATCTAAAAATTTTTCTTTACACTGGGTTATGAAAACACTGATCTAAGCTTTTTTCTTTACACTGGCTTATAAAAACACTGATCTAAGCTTTTTTTTCTTTACACTGGGTTATAAAAACACTGATCTAAGGTTTTTTCTTTACACTGGCTTATAAAAACACTGATCTAAGCTTTTTTCTTTACACTAACTTATAAAAACACTGATCTAAGCTTTTTACTTTACACTAACTTATAAAAACACTGATCTAAGCTTTTTTCTTTACACTAACTTATAAAAACACTGATCTAAGCATTTGTCTTTATACTGGGTTATGAAAACACTGATCTAAGCTTTTTTCTTTACACTAACTTATAAAAACACTGATCTAAGCTTTTTTCTTTACACTAACTTATAAAAACACTGATCTAAGCTTTTGTCTTTATACTGGGTTATGAAAACACTGATCTAAGCTTTTTTCTTTACACTAACTTATAAAAACACTGATCTAAGCTTTTGTCTTTATACTGGGTTATGAAAACACTGATCTAAGCTTTTTACTTTACACTAACTTATAAAAACACTGATCTAAGCTTTTTTCTTTACACTAACTTATAAAAACACTGATCTAAGCTTTTGTCTTTATACTGGGTTATGAAAACACTGATCTAAGCTTTTTACTTTACACTAACTTATAAAAACACTGATCTAAGCTTTTTTCTTTACACTAACTTATAAAAACACTGAGCTAAACTTTAGTCTTTATACTGGGTTATGAAAACACTGATCTAAGGTTTTTTCTTTACACTGGCTTATAAAAACACTGATCTAAGCTTTTTTCTTTACACTGGCTTATAAAAACACTGATCTAAGCTTTCTTCTTTATACTGGCTTATAAAAACACTGATCTAAGATTTTTACTTTACACTGACTTATAAAAACACTGATCTAAGCTTTTTACTTTACACTGGCTTATAAAAACACTGATCTAAGCTTTTTACTTTACACTGGCTTTTAAAAACACTGATCTAAGCTTTTTTCTTTACACTAACTTATAAAAACACTGATCTAAGCTTTAGTCTTTATACTGGGTTATGAAAACACTGATCTAAGGTTTTTTCTTTACACTGGCTTATAAAAACACTGATCTAAGCTTTTTTCTTTACACTGGCTTATAAAAACACTGATCTAAGCTTTTTTCTTTATACTGGCTTATAAAAACACTGATCTAAGCTTTTTACTTTACACTGACTTATAAAAACACTGATCTAAGCTTTTTACTTTACACTGGCTTATAAAAACACTGATCTAATCTTTTTTTTTCTTTAAACAGGCTTTAAAAAAACTCTGTAGTAAGCTTCTTTCATTAAACTCGATTCTCTCTCTCTCTCTCTCTCTCTCTCTCTCTCTCTCTCTCTCTCTCTCTCTCTCTCTCTCTCATTTCCCCCCGGGTGTTTCACGCCGCACGAAGACGGCTAATTGGAGGAAAAGGCAAACTTAAAAAACATAGCTTTTAAATGCCACGCTACCTGGCGGCTTATTAGCCGGACATTTAAAATGACGAACGGCAACATGTGTTTCAGCTTTTCCCTCAAACCTATCCGATTCCATTCGCTCACTCTTTATTGTCTAGTTTCCTTTTCTCTTATTTCTTCTTAAGGTGTTTAATAGGAGGTAACTTTTTATTGGTTCATCTTATTGCCTTCGAAATCTTCTGTAGTTTTCTAATGATTCTTCATATTTAGAATTTTTTATCTATTTCGTTTCCTACATTTTCATTTTTAATTTTTCTATGCCTTTGAAGATTTACTCAATTTTGCATTTTGATTATCTTGATTTAACAAAAGCAACATTCTTTTATTTTATGTTATTGCTTAAATTTTACTTTTACCTCCATTCAAAACTTTTGTCTCTTTCATTATGAAGGCAAAGATAAATTTTGAATACCAAATATATTTACTATTACCTATCGAAATAAGCTATAACAATAATCTATATCTATTGCATTTCAATATTTGAATATTGCAAAAGATAAATAAGATATGTTCTTCCCTTAAACAAATAAAAAAATCAATGTAACACTTATTTTTGTTATTATTATTATTATTATTATCAACTGCAAAGCTACAACCCTAGTTGGAAAAGCAGAATGCGATAAGCCCAGGGCTCCAACAGGGAAAATAGCCCAGTGAGGAAAGGAAACAAGGAAAAAATAAATATTCTAAGAATAATATTATAAAGATCTAAATAAACTATAAAAACTTTAACAAAACATGAGGAAGAGAAATTAGATAGAATAGTGTGCCCGAGTGTACCCTCAAGCAAGAGAACTCTAACCCAAAATAGTGGAAGATCATGGTACAGAGGCTATGGCACTACCCAAGACTACAGAACAATGGTTTGATTTTAGAGTGTCCTTCCCCTAGAAGAGCTGCTTACCATAGCTAAAGAGTCTCTTCTACCCTTACCAAGAGGAAAGTAGCCACTGAACAATTACACTGCAGTAGTTAGCCCCTTTGGAGAATAAAATTGTTTGGTAATCTCAGTGTTGTCAGGTGTATGAGGACAGAGGAGAATGTGTAAAGAATATGCCAGACTATTCGGTTTATGTGTAGGCAAAGGGAAAGTAAACCGTAACCAGAGAGAAGGATCCAATGTAGTACTGTCTGGCCAGTCAAAGGACCCCATAACTTTCTAGCGGTAGTATCTTTTCTAAATCTTAGAAGTACAAATATATTTGAAAATCGAAGGTATATTAATAATTTCTAAAATAATATTATCAATAACTACTTCAACTTGAATTGAAATTAATTTCAATAGCTGTAGCTTTGGGAAAGGAAAACCACTTGATTTATAAATCATAATTCTCGAGAGCAATACTAGTTCCAATATTATAAAAAAACAATAGGCTAAGACGTTTTCTTTGCGGAGTTTTATCAAGTATACCCGTCGTTCAGAAAGATATATGAAAACGTCTCCCTAAGAAAATATAAACAAAGATTGGCTTCTGTATCGAGCAATGCTAATGTTTTGTAAAAACTACCAAACTTAGGTTCAATTATGTGAAGTTGGCCTTCTAGCCAGTAACACATTAAGAAAGACTGAATTGATGTTAAAGACACTTACAGGAGTTAATTCTCACTGAAAACAAATTGACAAAACTCAAAATATGACTGTAAGCAGGTTGAGGAGAGTGACTCCAAAACATCCAGATCTCTGCAGTGATAATGTTTGTTAAACTATATACAACTCCTTTAAAATTTTAGTTGTGATTCTTGACTCCAAATTTACTTTCGAGAAACACATGCGGTGTGTTTCTTCTTCAATTGCAAAAAAGCTGGTTTATTGAGAAACTTTTAAGATTTAATTTTTTCCTTGTACTTTATTTCAAGTATTGTTCTGTCTGGTCTTCAGCTGCTGATTATCATCTTAATTTGTTTGACAAAAACTTTCGGTTTATTAATTTTCTTCATCCTGATCTTCATATCAATCTCTGACTCAGTCGTTTAGATAGTTCCTTAAGCATGTTGCACAAGATTTTTCATAATTCTGACCATTCTTTGCACTCATATCATTCCAGACTATACCATCCTTTATGTACTACAAAGTTTGTAGTTAGTTCTACCAGTCTTGCTTTCTCCAATATAAAGCTCAATACTACACAGAAATCTAAAAGACTTATTCCAGCTATTACCAGATTGTGGAATGATCTTCCTTATCAAACAAATGAATAAGTGGAATTTGCAGTGAATGTGTTTATGTTAAACTGGCTGACGTGAGTCTCTCTTCATAGTTTATATATGAGAGCTATTTTAACGTTGTTTTTTATCATACAATATTTTATATCAATTATTCATTATTTCTCATGCAGTTTATTTATTTCCATATTTCCTTCCCTCACCGGGTTATTTTTCCCTGTTTGAGCCCTTGGGCTTAAAGCAACCTATTTTTCTACCTAAGGCTGTAGTAGTAGTAGTAGTAGTAGTAGTAGTAGTAGTAGTAGTAGTAAGTTGGCTTTCACTGACTATGCATTTATGAAAGCTGGCGTAAGAATACAAAGAGAATGGTTGAATTTCAAAATATTAATTGAAAAAGGCTTACTAGGTAAAAAATAATCTGAGATGGATTGATTTTCGAACTATCCATTGAAAAAGAGTGATTCAGAGGAAAAGAAAATCCTGAGAAGGGACGACTTTCACTGAAAGTAGCTGACAGAAGGGAAAAGACACTGAAAAGGGTTGACCTCGCAATACCCACCGAAAAAGGCTTACCGGGAATACAGAAGACACTGAGAAGAGTTGAATTTGAGACTATCCATTGAAAAAGGCTGACAAGGAGAAAAATACTGAGAATGGTTGACTGTCTGACTAAGCATAAAAAGGGCTTACAGAGGTGAAGACAGAAGGGTTGAATTTAAGACTACCAATTAAAAAAAAAATGAGAGGGAAAAAAGGAACATATGGATTGACTTTAATTTTCCATTGAAGATACCATTTTCACACTTACACATTGTAAAAGGCTGACAGGTGGAAAAACACTGAAAAGGCTTGACTTTCTCACTGTCCATTGAAAAAGGCTGACAGGAGCACAAAAATACCTAGAAGAGAAGAGAGGATTTTTAAGTCATTATTTTAATGGTTAATTTCCCCCTTAGATATAACAGAAAATCATTGTTCAATTCTTAACCCAATCTCATCAAGTAGTACACTCTTATACATAATCGAAAAAAGTATATCCATAATTCTTCGTCTCAAATAGCGGGTTTTTAATATTTTTCAGTATTTCATCAATACTGTACAATCAAGTTCAAGTTTTCAATATATGCCACATATTCATAATATCCATTCCTCATCGATTCTCGTGTAAACTAACTGACATCTATAAAGTTAAAA